>NW_015174896.1:262817-278626 GCF_001447785.1 Gekko japonicus | reverse complement strand
GCTAAAAAAGATATAGAGGTCCAGACGGAAGAAGCGCTCTTGCCCTTAAGATATAGAGCCTTAAAATCCTGGACAGGTTTTGCCCCCGCTCCATATCTTTCTAACATCATATATGATGGCTATAGATGGGTTTTTTCTAGAGCACGTTTTGATGCCCGGCCTTTAATTTGTTACAAGGAAGGTTTCGGCGCTGGCCTAGTTCCCAAAGATGTTCCCCGTGTACAAATCTTGAAATAGAGTCGGTCTTACATATATTGTTACATTGCAACTTTTATGCTATGGAGAGATAGCTGTTAATTTTCCCATTGTTGTCCAAATTCAAACCCTTGGATGTTCAGTTGAAATTTGCGGAATTGAGGATTTTAACTTTTTTGCTGGAAGACCGAATAGAGAGGATATCTTTAGCTGTGGCAAAATTTTGCTTTCTGGCCCTTAAAAAGAGGAAGCTTGTACCTTAGATAGTGATCTGATGACAACTTAGCATTGCATTGGTGCGTTTCAATGATATATTGTGTTGTTCCTGTATTCGTTTAAAGGGTTTTATATCCCACACAGGGATGAGTCTCCTTCTCTCGGAGACAGAACTTAACTAACTCCCCAACTGTCTTTTTCAACTGTCCCCTCTAACTGACCCTCTTGATAGACATTCAAATCCTCCACACAGCATCCATTCCAAAACCCCTCCCCCTCTCTGTCACTCACCAATCATATCACTTGCCTGATTCCAGCACTCTAGATTATCATCACAGCCATGCAAACCAAACTTTTAAAGCCACACACACACAGTTAAACATGAAATCATTACAGTTCTATTGGCTGGTCCCTTGACCGTACTAATAAACTTGACTTGACTAGCCTGGCTGCTGCATTCTGCATTAGCTGCAGCTTCCGGATTTGTGACAAAGGCAGCCCCAAGTAGAGAGCATTACAGTAGTCCAGCCTCGAGGTGACCATCGCATGGATCACTGTAGCCAGGTCATCACGGTCTTGATGTAGCAGGGAAAGCCCCTTGCCTGATCCACTGAAAATCACTGGCTGTTCTGCTAGACAGTGCTGTACTAGGTGCCCCAATGATCTGCCACTATAGAAGATAACTTAAAATGTTGCTGTGCACTTACTGGAAAAAGTATACTTCCCTTATCCTTGCTTTCTTGGACCAGCAATTAGTTGACTCTTGGTTCCTAAAAATATACTACTACATCACATAGTCCTAGAAAAAATAAATTAAATATTGGATAAGAAGCTAAATATATATGCTTGACTATATAATGATCTGTTGTGATTCCCTAAATTGTGGGCTTTGCATATGCCTGCGTTTCTTTTTTATTATACCTTCTGAGCTTTTTGTTCACATCAACTCAAGCATCCCTGGAATAAGGCTGATTCATTTTTTTCTCTTCAGTTTAATGTAGCATTCCCATATTCACCTCCCCCACCTGAGGCCTTTTAATTGCAGAATGATAAGCAGAGGTTTAGGGGGTGCAGCTATTTCTGCCATGGAAATTCTGACACTTCAGTTATCCTGGCAAAGTGTGGTTTGTCATTATGTAAAGCAACATGAGGAATTTTTGGGTTCTCATGCTTCATCACCCCTCCCCCCTTTTCATCAGTCAGAATTCTTCATGCTTCTTTCTTCCTCACATGGTGATTTATGTTCTTGTGGTGGTGCTATGGAAAACCGTAGTTTGTTATATATGAACTCCTATATTTTTTTTTGTTCCCTATGAATCAGGATTCCCAACATGAATTTAAACCTGGTGTGCATTGTTCCCTCTAAGCTGAGTGTGAGCTAGCTCACAGTTTTTTAGCCTCCAGCTCACACATACTTGTCTTAGCTCAGAAAGGACAACTCCAGAGCAAACTTCCATGCTAGACCTGTTCCAGTGCGGCTTTTGGGCAGGCCATGGGAGGGAGACGGCACTGGTTGCCCTCACAGATGACCTCCGGAGGCATCTGGATCGAGGCGGCATGGCGGTACTGTTGTTGTTGGACCTGTCAGCGGCGTTCGGCACGGTTGATCGTCAGTTACTGATCCATCGCGTCGCCGACACTGGGATCCAGGGGCTTGCCTTGCAATGGCTTGTCTCCTTTCTCCAAGGTCAGGGACAGAGGGTGGCATTAGGGGAACAGACGTCCCAGAGGTACCTGCTGGTGTGCAGGGTTCCTCAAGGGGTGGTGTTATCCCCGATGCTATTTAACATCTACATGTGCCCCCTTGCCCAGATTGCTCAGAGGCATAGGCTAGGGTATCATCAATACGCAGATGACACCCAGCTAGACCTGTTGTTGGGCGGTCAGTCCGACTCTACCCTAGATGACCTGGAGCAGGCACTTCAGGACGTGGTGGGCTGGCTTAGACTGAGCCGATTGAAATTGAATCCAACGAAGACGGAGGTCCTGTGCCTGAGTCAGAGCGGGTCAGGGGTAGGGATCAGAGTAAGAGTCCAGGAGCACCTGAATAACAAACAAAATTTGTAGCAAGGGATGCGCTTTCATGAGTCAGTGAGCACTGCTTCAGCGAGCAGTGTCTCACGAAAGCTAGTACCCTGCCACAAACGTTGTTCGTCTTTAAGGTGTTCCCGGACTTTTGCTCTTTTCTGTCTTTTCCTGCTGCAATTTGCTATTTGTTACAGGGCAAAACCTCCCTTATCCAAACAGTCTCAAAATATCCAACATATTCAGATAATGAAGTAGTACCTGCGAAGGGTCACATTGACCAATCGGATCACAACTTGCAAAGCTGGGAATGTCTAAAAACCAGTGTTCCCTCTAAGCTGAGTTAGTGTGAGCTAGCTCACAGTTTTCTAGCCCCCGGCTCACACATTTTTGTCTTAGCACAGGAGGGATGGCTCCAGAGCAAACGAACCGATGCAGTAGCCAAATTCCTCGCTCACAGCTTTAATGCCAGCAGCTCACAAAGTAGAATTTTTGCTCACAAGACTCCACAGCTTAGAGGGTGCATCGCTGGTGTGTCCAGAAGAAGTCACAGGAGAGGAGAAATTGTCTCTGTCCTGTTTCCTCAGTACCATCACCATTTATAAACGTAAGAAAAACCCTGCTGGATCAGACCAGTGGTCCATCTAATCCACCTTCCTGTCTCACACAGTGGTCAAGCAGTTACTCTGGAGAGCCACCAACAGGGTAGAAAGGCCAAGGCCTTCCTCTGATATTGCTTTCTAGCACTGCTACTCAGAAGTGTACTGCCACTGAATGTGTCATGAAGGCCAGTAGCCACACTGATAGTCCTATTCACCATGAATCTGTCCTCTTTTAAAGCCATCTGCACCTTTGTCCATCACTACATCCTCTGGCAGTGAATTCCACATTTTAATTACTTGTTGAACTAGAAAGTATTTCTTCTTGTCTGTCCTGAATCTACTACCTATCAACTTAATTAGATGTTTTTAAGTTTTAGTATTTTGCAAGGGGGGGGGAGTGATGTGTGAAAACATGATGGGTCAGACTGCAAAGAACAGTATTGTGGTACTGTGTAAATTATTTCCCATGAACTTTTTAAAAAAGTTGAAATAGATACAGATCCCATGAAGAATTTGGTATCTATTTCAACCACTGTTTAAATCATCTCATGAGAGACAGTTTACACACACATATACCCCACATGTAAATGCATGTTCACAGATTAGTCTGAATATGTAAGTAGTGTTGAGTAAGAGACTGACTATGGAGAACAGTACCATGTCTGGATAGGTATTAACGTCAGTGGGATTCAATGGGAGTCATTTTGTCTTCATGCTGCTTTTACTTTACATTGATTCGCCTCTGTGACAGATGGCAATTTTTAAAAGCTTAGAAGTACTGTACAAACAGCTGAAGGACTCTGAAGAGTTAATTGTTCACAGAAATAGAAAGGCTTGAGCGACAGGCTGCTCCAAGCAATCTCCTTGGTTAGAATCAACTGAGCAGAGAAAGACTTGCGAGCTTCATGCTGAGAATAGAGTCAGTCAGATTTCTGTTCGACTGAGTTGAGTCTGATTTTAGCCTTAGCTGAGAGCAGTTTAACACAATCAGATAACTAGGGGAAAGTTGGCAAGGAAATTTGGGAAGTAGGTGAAGACTCCCAATTGGGCCAACTAAAGGGGATAGATCTTCTAGTGAGAGGAGAATTTCCTTACCCACTCAAACAGGGAGTTAGCGCTGAAGAGTGCAGAGATTCCTGGTCTGGTGTGGTTAAGAAATTGCCTTTAGAGACTTCATGAGTCAGTTAAAAACTCAAGTTTGGGTACCGGAAAGAGCGTACCAACCT
The DNA here is from genome assembly GCF_001447785.1 of Gekko japonicus. Classification (NCBI taxonomy): domain Eukaryota; kingdom Metazoa; phylum Chordata; class Lepidosauria; order Squamata; family Gekkonidae; genus Gekko; species Gekko japonicus. The sequence goes on along the minus strand of NW_015174896.1, from coordinate 274,362 downwards.
TATGGAAACTAAAAGAGTCAATGAATATTCAACAAAAGCATACTGGAGTATTTGGAAAACAGTGGAATAAAAACCTCTCAACATAACCTTGCACCCACCAGCTGTTAGGCTGAAATAGATACATGCCAATATGTATTGTTGCTAGAGGTTATAATATTGAAGGACTGCATCCTATGGAATTGTCTTAATGGCTTTATGCATTCTATAATTATTAGGTAATAATTGTAAATATTTTGTGCCTTACTAGAAATTGTTGTGTATATGAAGAGTTTTTGGCTTTGAAAAAGGTTTTGCTGAAACGAGGAGCAATTGGGCACCAGTTCCTATTGGCTGAATTGCTGGAAGCTGGAGTTGGAAGTGGAGGACACATTCATCTATGAATTCTTCTTGAATATGGACTTACATTAATTTGGTTGGCTTTCTGTATGGAGTGTTGTTACACGGCTTATCTTTTGGCATTTTTTACATGGTGACTTGATAATATATAGTTTGCAATTTTATAAAAAATAACCATCATTATACTAAATATAGTTTGCAGCAATATTTGTAAGTCACTTGCACAGTGTTTTTTGTTTTGTTGTTTCTCTTAACATTACACTGTGTATCGTTTGGTATTGTTTGCATCTGTTTCGGCCTAACAGCTGACAGGTGCCCCAGTCCCACTGTTAGTCTGAAATGGATGCAAGCTGTAGTGTATTGGCCTCCTCTCGCTCCCCTGGATGACCCCCCCTTCTGCTGGCTGCAGCTTGCTGCGGCCAGGAGAAAGGCGGCCCAAACTGTACAGTTTGGTTATTTTTTGCACACCCCGAACCAGAATTTTCTGGTTCATGCCCATTCCTATATAAGAACTAAAGTCTGTGAATGTACTGGTTTTACCTCAGAAATTTGAACTCCAGATTTCACCTGACCTTTTCCCTCGGTGTTAAACAAAATATTGTGTTATTTTTGAATTTCAAAACGCCTCGAATGCCATTTATGTTGTTTAAGTTAAAGGGGGGCTCCTGATCCTTCTCTTAGGTTTCTGAGTTGAGGCAACAGATAAAATGTACTAGGTCAGGGTGAGAGCCAGAGTTCTTCAGCAAAGAAGAAAACACATTACTAAGGTATAGGGAACACATTACTCAGTCAATTTTTTTAAAAACAGAGGGAAAATCTTGCCTCTGAGGGAGGGAAGTGAATATGGCCGTCTTAGCCTCATACCAACTACCTCCCATAGCCAGCAACTAGCTTTCATATAGTGCATATCAAGTGCTAAAGGTATTTCACATACCTCCTGTGAATCCTCACAGCAGTGCTATAAAGGAGGCCAATGGTATTATGCACATACTACATATGAGGAACTATAATTGAGAGAGGAGTGGCTTCCCTGAAAGCCCCCGGTCAATTGTTGTCTGATGTAAACTTTGGACCGGGGCCTTCTTGGATGTTATCTCTTACTTGTTTTCTGGACTAGGACTGAAAAGTGACTTTTGATGTTAAAGTAACGCTTCATAGAGCCTGTTACTGAAGGAATCAGGGTTTGCTTCAGGATCTTGATTGAAAACATTTATGTTGTGAACTGAAAGAAGCCTTTTCCTGAGGAAAAAAAAGTTTAGCAGAAAGTACAGGTGTGTTTGTGGAAGTGATTGGCTGCAGAAGTGAACCAATAACAAAAAGGAGCTGTCTCATAGTGCAGCCTTGCCTAGCTCTGAGAACATTAAAAATGCTTACATAGGAATGTCTTGGCTTTTTCATAGCCTGTTACTGTTCAGAATCCAGACATGCTTTTAAACTGTTGGTTTGTTCCTCAACTGGCTGTTTGTGTAAGCCTTTTGATATTTAACAGAAATCTGAATGTAGAATTTTGTGACGTTGAGGCTAGTTGTACCTCAAGCTCATGTAATGTACCTCAAGCTCATGTAATTCAAACTATGCCACTTAAATAATGTATTTTTGTTCCTTGTAAAAATAGGTTGTGAAAATGAGAAGAGAAGTGAAGAAGGCCAGAGTTTTAACAATTCGCAAGCTAACTCGACACATTGCAAAACTGAAGGCAAAAAAGTGAGCTATTTTCTTTCTTCTCTTTATGGATTTTATTGTAAAATGTGGTTCTTTCCAGTATCACAAAAGCTGATTTCTGGGTTAGCCCTCCCCCCATATCAAAAAGATGGTACATCTGCCATCCATTTTGAGATGACTTTGAATTTAGATCACAGCAGCAAGGCTACTTTACAGCACTTGTGGGGGTGCTTACTCCACTGAGTCCTTCAGAGATCAATCCTACTCAGCTCTGTTAAGAATCCTGCTCTTGTCTATTCAATGGGTCTTACTCCCAAGGAAGTGCTTTTAGGATTGCACTGTCAATCTCTCACAATCTGGGATAGAGAGTAGGCCTATTATCCACTAATTGGAAATTCCATGAGCTGTTTACCTGAAGAAAAGCCAAGGCTACTGGCTTGTTTCTTCTCATCCTGATTATGTCCTGATCTTGGAAAGATTTTGTAAATCCATGATCTGATCACCTGTTTTGCTAACTCTCAAAAATAGTAGTTGCTGAGGTACCTGGATTAGATTGGGACTGTGTAAAAATCTCCCCCCACACGCTGCTATTTGCTCATATGGGCATGTTATCCTTATTGTGCAAATAGGCTAGAGTATGGGGGGGATCTTCTTCAGAAAACTAGTGCAGTGGAAAGTATTAAAAGGGATTGTGGTCCCTTTAAATGCCTTCTCCAAACCACGCACCTCTGCAGTGAGTGAACTCTGAAGGCATTTAAAGGGCTTGCAAATCCCCTTAAAAACTTCTCCAGAAGTAAGTTCACCCAGAAAGTGTTTAAAAGGACTGCAAGCCCTTTAAATGCCTTCAGAGTTCACTTGTCGCAGAGCTGTGCATCTTGGAGAAAGTATTTAAAGGGACCATGATCCCTTTAAATGCCCTTTAAATTTGACTATCTGGCGGTCCTGAAAATCTCAAATATTTTTGGGATTTTCAGGGACCGGCCATATCAGAATATCTGAAATTGATATCTGGCTGAAGTAATATCTGTAAAATACCAATAAAGTATTTCCTGGATATTTTTTTGACTCGAATTTAGCTGAACACACATCCCTACTAAACAGCTTTTTACTTGGTTTCAGTTGGGCGTGAATTCTAAACTACAGTGAAGTGCTCCCAAACTGTTTAACAGTGAGTTTTGTGTGTGTACAGGGAAGCTCGCTGATGCAATATTTGGGTGTGCTTCACTTTAATTTTAAAAGTTTTACCTGGAGGAAACCTTTTTATCCCTAGAACTACGTTAGCTTCTCTTATCTGTGCTTAAGATTCAGCAACTGACATGTGCAAGATTCAGCAGCTGAAGTGTGCAGTATGCTAGCTCCCTACTCATGGCTTGGTTTTGGAATTGGCACTGTTGCCTATCTTCTCTATTTTTCCTTCTCCACAGCAGACCCTTTTGACTCTGGAAAGCTTGATTCTTGTGGTAGTAGGGCTTGTGTGAAGTAATAACTGTAAGAGCCAGGGGGTGTATTGAGGCAAGGAAGGAGACAATACAATTTTCTCTTCCCGGCAGAGTTGTGGTGATAGATGAGAGAGAGAGAGAGAGGAAGGAGCTATTTTATTCCTTTTCCCTCCTTGATCCAGCTGCCCCAACCCATTAGGCGATTATTCCATATGGGTTCCACAACACCAGCAATCAGCTTTTCCAGAGGAGTCAGAAGGGACTGCTGTGGGGAGAAAAAAGAGAAAGCAGAGAAGTTCCACAAACCTTATATGATTAGACTGCTGGATCCAACCCAGTGTTTTCATTGTTCTAAGTATTTTGCACACATTGTCTTCTTAGAGCATCTCTATAAACCAAGTCATGTTGCAGATAGCTGAGGCTGAGAGAAAATAGCTTGCCAAAGACTACATAGCAAGTTCATAGAAGATGCAATATTTGAAAAGCAACCTCTAAGATCACATAGTACTATTGTGCATGACTGCTAATAGAAATTATTGTTGTTATAGATTTTCACATAGGCATTTGTGAACTAGAGTTTGCTTCTTCATATGCATCAGCATGTCCTCAGCAAATGTATATATAGGCAGACGGAAAAAATTGGGTGGGAACTATTGGCATTCAGTTGTTAATGATTAGCATAACATTTTACATTGCATAATAATGGAACATAATAAATGTGCTACTATAGTGTTAACCATATTTCTCATTCAGGGGTACTGAAGATGCAGTACTGAAAAATCATAAACGTGCACAGAGGTTACTAGAAGAAATTCATGCTATGAAGGTAATGCCATGCATCTGTCTTCACTTTGTCACATACTGTGCTTAAATTACAAGCAGGTGCGTAGGATTCTTTTGAAATGCACTTCAGTAAACTCATTCGAGATTTTGCATAGACTGAGTTTTGGCTGTCAGAGGGAGGAACAGAATGAACTTGATGGGAGACTATTTTAAATTTTGATTTTACTGTTTAATGCTGTAACTGTCAAGGTACTAGACTAATTTGATTTTAGGAATTGCCAAGTTAAACTTGTGCTCTTGTCCAATATCCTTGTAAGCCTCCAGTTTTAATTCCTGTTGTAAACTATTACTGTGAAGGGTCCATGCTAGTTAGAATTGTGGTTGGCTGTTCTAGAGGCTGACATCATTCTTCCTAGTTGCCAGATCCTTGCATTTTTAGGTGGATCTGTCACTCCTTTAGTGTGTGAAGTAGTAACTAACAAAATGGACTGAAGCGAAACTATTTTTCCCTCCTTTAGCCAGGAGCATTTAGCATTTGCTAGCCTCTTTTAGTTTTCTTACACTGACAGGCTAAGCTATAAAATGTCTGGCTGGCAGTTGTATAACAGAATTTTTTGGTACTAGTGAGTTTCTTAATTATAGGATGACTTTTGTTTGACTTCAAAAATTATAAATATTGCAGAGGCTTACAAGAACTGTTTTTGAGGTCTAACCATATGATTAATCTGCAGGAATACTGTTTTGTCCTATTATCATAAACAGATGAGCCATAATTTTTCATTACATATTAAGACTAAGAAGAATTTCAAAACCAGAAATTCTCACCAGAGAAATTAAAAATAGATGAAACAGAAAATAGATGTGCCTGCTGAAAGTCTGTAAGGTAAAGGTAAAGGTTCCTTTGCTCGAAAGCCAGTCGAGTCCGACTCTAGGGTTGCGGTGCTCATCTCCGTTTCAAAGCCGAAGAGCCAGTGCTGTCCGAAGACGTTTCCGTGGTCATGTGGCCGGCATGACTAAACACCAAGGCGCACAGAACGCTGTTACCTTCCCACCGAAGTGGTACCTATTTATCTACTTGCAATTTCTTGCTTTCGAACTGCTAGGTTGGCAGGAGCTGGAACTAGAGACGGGAGCTCACTCTGTCATGCGGCAACTCGGGTCTTGAACTGCTGAACTACTGACCTTCCACAACCTGCAGTTCAGCGTCTTAACCACTTGAGCCACCGCAGCACTACTTAAAACTACATAGAAGTTATTAAAGACTATAGAAAATAAGTTGGAATTTTTTAAATCTTATCACTCTATCATTTCCTTATTTGGGGTTTTATATTTTTCCCATTTTCATCTCTTTGTAGTGCTGGTTAGCAGAGTGCTTATTACTTCAGCAAAATGTGCAGCCCAAAATAATAAAACAGTAGCAGAGCTGGGACCTATTATTTCCTATCGATGCCTGTAATCTCCTGTCTTTGTCTTTTAAGCACCATGTCCAAACAAGTGGTTTAGTATCTCTGCAACTGCAAGGCTGTCTTACTGGCCAAGCAAAGGCATGACCTTAAGTTGCTCTGCATTTTCTCTTTGAAATTCTAGCAGCTATCGTGCAAATTAAGAAAATGAGAAAGCTGTCATGCAGTTTAAGAATGCAAGAAATGTTGCAAGGTTTATTTATTTATTTTTATTTATGATTATATTTTTATCCCGCCCTCCCCGTGAACGGGCTCAGGGCGGCTAACAAACAAGGGCACCATGTGCCAAATATAAAACATTAAAACGTATATCAAAATTAAAGTGGTCAGTGATGTTAATATTAATCATTTAGTCAAATAAGTCAAGTCAAGATGGTGATCAGTAGATGTTACTCAAGCCCGAATCGGCAGTACCGCTCCATCAGAATACTGTAACTCGATCTCATAGTGGGCCATCAATCTTAAATGGGCCGTCCCAGTGCCCCATGTTCCCATGAGGCAGTTGGTGATGGTGGCAGCGGCTCCTAATTAAAAGCCTGGCAGAAGACCTCCGTCTTGCAGGCCCTGCGGAACTGTGAAAAGTCCCGCAGGGCCCTGATCTCCCCTGGGAGCTCATTCCACCAGGTAGGAGCCACCACTGAAAAGGCCCTGGCCCTGGTTGCCACAAGCCTGGCCTCCCTGGGGCCTGGAATCACCAGTCGATGTTGAGCCCTCGACAGTAGTGCTCTCTGGGGTATCAGTGGGGAAAGGCGGTCCCTCAGGTATGTCGGACCCTGGCCATATAGGGCTTTAAAGGTAAGTACCAGCACTTTGAAGCAAACTCAGAAAGCTATAGGCAGCCAGTGCAGTGCTTTCAGCACAGGTCGGAGGTGCTCCCATCTAGTGTCGCATGGATCACTGTGGCCAGGTCATCATGGTCGAGGAAGGGGACCAACTGCCGCGCCAGCCGAAGGTGGTAAAAGGCTGACTTGGCAGTGGCTGCTACCTGGGCCTCCATCGTTAAGGAGGAATCCAGGAGCACACCCAAACTCCTAACCTCCGTCGCCGGCACCAAAGTCACCCTGTCGAAGGCCGGGAGAGGGAGCTCCAGCCCCGCACCAATCCGACTCAGACCCAGGACCTCCGTCTTTGCCGGGTTTAGTTTCAGCCGACTCAGTCTGAGCCAACCAGCCACAGCCTGTAACGCCCGATGAAGGTCATCTGGGGTGGAGTCCGACCGGCCGCCCAACATCAGATAAAGCTGGGTGTCATCTGCATATTGATGACACCCAAGCCCACAACTCCGGGCAATCTGGGCAAGGGGGCTCATGTAGATGTTAAACAACATCGGGGATAGCACTTCCCCCTGAGATACCCCACATTCAAGAGGCCACCTCCGGGACCGCTGATCCCCTATCACCACCCTTTGTCCCTGACCTTGGAGAAAAGAGGCCAACCATTGAAGGGCAAGCCCCTGAATCCCCGCGTCGGTGAGGCGGTGGGCTAGCAACTGGTGGTCGACCATATCGAACGCGGCCGACAGATCTAACAACAACAGCGCTGCCACACCGCCACGATCCAGATGCCTACGGAGGTCGTCAGTCAAAGCGACCAGTACCGTCTCCGTCCCATGACCAGGGCGAAAGCTGGACTGGAAGGGATCAAGGACAGAAGCGTCATCCAGAAAGCCCTGTAGCTGTATCACCACTGCTCTCTCAATAAGTTTGCCCAAATAGGATCTCTTCTGGGAGCTCAAAACATCTCCCACACTGCTGTGGCCCCAATTCAAATAGAAGCCTGTAAGGTTTTTTAATATTAAGGAAAATGTTGGAAGGTCTGGCGGGATGTCCATGCCCCGCCTCTTTGGGCATGCGCAGTGGGGTTCCCGCACATGCCTGGGAGGGAGGCGTGAAAATCCCATTGTGAGCTTTGTATACCACCGATTTGGATCAGCGCAGGCGCATAATCCCATTGGTGTGATGCATAGAACATCAAAGTCCCATGGTGAGCTTTGTATACCACCGATTTGGATCAGCGCAGGCGCATAATCCCATTGGTGTGATGCATAGAGCATCAAAGACCGTTGAGGACTACAGAAACTTTCAGCTGAAAGGACCCCATTCAACATATGGAAAATATATCTAACCATCATTCCTGTAAGGTGCAACCACTAGTAACCAAGACAGCAATTTTGTGGGAATTTAAAAAGTAGTAGCTCTTTCAAACTACTCTTTAAAACTACTGCAGGAAACTATCTCAGCTATCACACGGCACAAACCATCTTCAGCAAAAGGAAGAAACTAGGTCATAACATCATTCAGTGTGGCAATCAAAAAAGCCAAAATTATAACGCTTCAACATCCATTTCCTTAGAAAGCCCTTGGTTTTCAATGTCAGCATTTGCTTGGGACAGTATCCTCTAATTTTGACTTGCAGCATATTTCAGATTATCTCCCCCAAAGTCATGATCGTTACAATTATGAGCAATACCAGGGGTAACATGCTAGAACTTCTCCAGTGTGTGGACTGGCTATTTAATTCTAGGTAATCACAATTCCAGTGACATAAGGAGTGAGCTGATTTCTGCCCTTGTCTCCTTTAAATAAATATAGAATCAGACAGGAGAACTGTGCATGCAAATGCATGCTATTTTTATTCTTTCGCTCTTTCTTTCTCTTCAGGGAGGGGCTGTGACTCAGTGACAGATCATCTGCTTAGCATGCAGAAGGTCCCAGATGCAGTTAAAAGGATCAGGTAGTAGGTGATATGAAAGACCTCCACCTGAGACCCTGGAGAGCCACTGCTGGTCAGAGTAGACAATTCTGACTTGACGGACCAATGATCAATTCATTATAAGGCAGCTTCATTTGTCAAGTGTCTCCTTACTTTTGCCTATCAATTTTTACACTACAAGTGAAGCACCACTAAAACACACACATGGAGTCTTCCAAACACCTATGAATAGACGTTGTCATTTCCTACCTCCCCCTTCCTCCAGTATTCACTCAAAAAGCTACTGCTGCTGAGGGGTGCAAGGACTTCTCAATATGCCATGCAGCATGAGAGGGGGCTTCATCAAGGATGAAGCTTCAGCCAAAATAATGCCCCTCCCTTCAATCCTGTGTGAACAGGATTGATTTTGTGGAATAAGCTCCATTCACGCAACATTTAGGGAAGTGATTTTGGCTGAATCCCCCTTTGTGTTGCAGTTCCTTCCTGCCGCACTATTCTAGAGAGACTTTCAGCAGTGGCTTTTTTAAGGGGTAAAAGGGAAGGTGGGAAAGATCCGCTAAGGTAAGGTGGGGAAGATCTGCCTCTGTGAACTCAATGCATTCACAGGACCTACCCCACCGCCAGAAACTATTTTTAGGGAAGCAGTAAAAGAAGTCACAAAATGGCAGCTAAGATACTTTCCTTCCTTTGTTGCTATAGAAGTAGAGATGGATAGTAACAATTAGGGATGTGCGGACTCTGCAAATTCAAAAATGGTTTGTATGAAAAGACATAAGCCAAATCCAAACTAGCATTTCAGATACCACCTCTTCCTGTTGCTTAGAAGCATCTGTGTCACAAAACAAGCTTACACTGCATACAACATTCCCATTACTCACTGGAAGGACAATCAAACAGACTTAATTTGTGTCATGAAGGCCAGGCACCTCAGTCCTACATGACAGTGGTACACATGAAGCAGCTAAGTGTTGTCTGACCTATCACCACCACATGTCCCTATCTGGAAAACAAGCCACTCCAAGATTTGTCACTGTGAGTTCACTTCAAAAGGGGCACAGTTTCTGGTAGTCTGAAATCCAATCAAAAGTTAGGTCCACCAGGACTGGCACCATCTTCTTCCCCTGAAATCTATGGGTAATTTCTGAATCTGGCAGTGAATTTCATAGCAATATTGGTGTGCTACTGAACTACTGAAATACTGAACTATTTCAAATACAATTCAAAGTGAAAGTGTTTGCTGGATCAACCCTTACTTTCCATCCATAGCAATATGACTACCTTGAAAGCACTTGCTGTCTGTGCACCATACTAGTATGCAGCAGCGCTCACATGACTGCCTTCTCCCTTTGTTTTCGTCCCCTACTTGGATCTCCAATCCACGGTCTTCGAAACCTTCATCTGGTTCCACAATTTCTCTTGGAATCAATAATTTAATAAATTGTTATTTCTCTAGTCAGCATCATTTTGGGGATGAATGATGACCTAGAACTGGAAGACTTATCCTGGGCCACGGATGCCATACTGCCAATGCTGCTGTCAGGGCTCAGGTCTCATCATCAGTAGTAGTCTTTCGCAGGGAGTAAGTTCTACATTGGATCTTAATTCCGCCTTTGAGTTCAGTGGTTTTGGACATTCTGCTTTTGTGTTGGCTTCAGATGGATGCCTGGCTACTATATTCCGTAACCTGTACAGTGCTCTTTGTCTCAAATAGTCTGAATTTAGTCCTTGCGGCCTGTGGCTGAGCACGGGGTAATGTGCTGGCGCAGCAAAAATGAGGCCAGTTTTACCCACCAATCGCCCTGCGTCAGCTTGCTAAGGGCTTCTTTGGTCATTCGGACCATTCTTTCCGCCTGGCCGTTAGAGGCCGGGTGGAAGGGAGCCAACGTCAGGTGCCTAATTCCAAGTGACACTAGACTACTCACCCTTCCCTCAGGATAAGGGTTTCTTCCCACAGCAGCCTTCCTTCTGGCTCTGCCCTCTGGAAGAAAGAACAGCTTCTGCTCTGGCACCAGCCCTTTTGTTCCCCAGCCCTCTTCTTCCCTATTGGTCAATTTTGGCTCCAAAACCTCTCAGGGGCTTCTGGGAGTTGTAGGCCCAGCCTCACCTACTGCTACTCAGGCTCCCTGGGCCTAATAGGCCTCTGGTGGCACAGCCCAGATCATCACAGCTGCCAAAACCTCTTCTGATAGAACTAGTATTATAAATTCTAGGTAAGACTTGCAAAGTGAATACTTGACCTGGATTCTCTTATCTCACAGGCACTGCTACAGTATTTTAACCACTGCTCTGCAACTACAGCACAACAGGTGTGCATGCCCTGCTGTAAAGCATGGTAAAGAAAAGACCCATTCCTTTAAAAGTCTGTTGTAAATCCATGAAACATTTAGAGGTATTTTACTTTTCCCCCTCCTAGGAATTACATAGGAAGCTTTCAACTCAATTTTTAAGGGAATTTTGAATTCCAGTTCCTTGGAAGTCTTTGCTAAACACATAAATTAAACTCTTCTCTTGGAATCAAGCTTTGGATTCCTGGCACATGTTTCACAGACCGCTAAACCACAAATGACACTAGGAACAGTTGACTTGTTGTGACTGATGGAATGACAGCAAAACACAAAGCAGATTTTAAAGATTCATTTTTAGGCACAAGGGCAAACCATCTAGTTGTCCTGCATTTTATTAGCTCTTATTGCCTAATGTTTATGACATAGCTTCCTGAACTGAAAAGGCAAATAATTCCATCTGCAAACCATGTTTTCTTATCTTAAAGAAACCCTATCCAATATTACACCAATCCAATACTACATCATCACATATTCAGTTGGATTACGGTCTTTATAATAATTCATCTTCCTGGCATAGTAATGTGTTAATCTTGCATGTATTCTTGAAGAAGCTGTTTAAGGACAACAGTGCTATTATATGCATGAACACATACAAGCACCATAGCACTAGCTGCAAAACAGAGAAGAAGCTGCCCCCCTACTGTGTGTGAGCATATGAACTCTCCTTCCTTCAACCTTAAACTGCAGTTGATCTTTGAGATTAGAAGGGAGAAAATGAACTGGATCCAAAAGGTCATTTTCAGCCCATGGAAGGGTAGTTTTTGACGATTCCCATCCCACAGTGAAACCCCCCCCCCCCCTTTAC
>NW_015174896.1:262192-262744 GCF_001447785.1 Gekko japonicus | reverse complement strand
TTACCCCCCCCCCCCCCCCGGGGCCCCCAAGGGAAGGGGGGGGGGGGGGGACTGACCAAAGGTACCCCCTCTCAAAGTGCCTTACAATGGAAAGTGACCTTTGTTTCCAATGCAAAGACTGAAGCATTATGGTGGTGTCCAATCGTAGAGACAGAACTGGTGGCAGATGACAAAGAAGAGTCTATTACCTAAAGAAAGGGCAAGTGAGAAGCCTTGAATTTATCCTGTGCAATTATTCCTCCTTCAGATACCATTCTAGAAGAGCAATTTGATTATTCTTACTGTGCTTCACATCTGCCCAAACTGATATCTTCTAACAGCACTCAATTAAATAGTTCAACATAATATGGTATTCTTGTCAGGCAAGCTGATCCTAACTCTTCGAGTTGTTGCAGCTAAAACTGTACCCTCCAGTTCACAAGGATAAACATCCCCATCAATAAAGTGAATTATTAAATGGCACATAAGAGGCTACTTCACTGTAATGATTTATTATTACAATATTCAGAAAGAAAGGCCAATCTCTTACTTCAGTAATGTTGCTTGCCTAAA
>NW_015174896.1:252096-260923 GCF_001447785.1 Gekko japonicus | reverse complement strand
GCAATCATATAGATGATGGGCCAAAGTCCTTGTACCCATTCTTGCTGATTGAACAAGCAGAAAGGTCATGTTTTAAGGACAGCTTCATGTGTTAATGGAACCTGTTTAGAAGAAGAAGAAGAAGAGATTAGATTTATACCCCGCCCTTCACTTGGAGTCTCAGAGCAGCTTACAAACTCCTTTCCCTTCCCCTCCCCACAACAGACACCCTGTGAGGTGGGTGGGGCTGAGAGAACTCTGACACAAACTGCTCTTTTTCAAGGACAGCTGTGCCAGAGCTTGTGACTGACCCAAGGTCACATCAGCAGGTGCAAGTGGAGGAGTGGGGAATCAAACCCGGTTCTCCCAGATTAGAGTCCGCACACTTAACCACTACACCAAACTGGTTTAGTTCTAACTGCTGTTAATACTGGTGCCAACTTTTTAACAAGAAATAAAATATCATTCTCGTGTCATATTAGTATTGCTTCCCTAACTCAGGAGAAAACATATCCATAAAGTAAAACTAATAATTCTTCAATAACAAAGTGTTGTAAACTCCTCCCTTACAAACAAAGTCTTCCATGGCCATTTTTTATGTCTATGAAATAAATCTCTCCCTTATAATAAAGCAGTAGTGGGCACCAACGTTGTAAAATGTGCACCGTTAGTGTATGGCCGGAATAATTGCCACTCAGAAGACGCTGGCTGCGATGGCTGGCTCCCTCAGGGCAACTGGGCTGCCATTGGCTGGGTGGCTGGGAGGGGAGGGACGAGGTCTCACTCGCCTTGGAGCGCCTGGATGGGACAGACGCTCCACTGGTCAGGGATCACAGCCCTATAGAGCCGGCACTGCCGTCCTCACCCCACCACTGAACCATTGAGGTAAACCTGCCTTCCCCGTCGAAGCCCGGCGACCGGAGCCTGTAGCCTCCGCTCGCCCAGCTGGCTCCCCCCCGCCCACTCCAAGACGCTCTAAGCTGCTCCCCCCGCGCCCACTCTAAATGGCCCTGAGGCGGCAGCAGCAACGAGCTGCTCGCTGCTGCCCGATTTCCCTCCTGCATCAGCCCACCCCACCCATCCACCCACCCACTTGAGAGCACCCCATTTCCCACACACACACCCCAGTTGCAGGCCGCCTGCTCGCCGCGCCTCCATTTCCCTCCCCCACTCTAGGCCCCCCGCGCCCAGTAGAAGGCCGGCAACGGCGGCTGTGGCTGACGATCGAACGCCTCTCCCTCCCTCTCTCTCTTCCCCTTCCCCCCCACCTCCAAGCGGCCCGTTCGTTGGAGCACTTGAAGTGCCCCTCAGCGGCTCCTTCCTGCCGCTGCCGCCACAGCCCCGATTTCCGTCCGCCCCCCCAACGAGCCAGGCCTTTGGGGGAGCCCAGGGAGGGGCACGCCAGGGGCAGCTAAGACACTCCACGGCCGGCTTCCCGCCGGCCCGCTCACCCAGCGCACGGCCTGTGCCAGTGGCACGCGAGCCACCACCCGCCTTCCGCTTGCTCCCCCGCTCGCCCGCTCCAAACTCAAGCCGGCACTGAGCCACCCGCTCCGCCCCTACACTCCACCCCACCCCTCACAGCGCCCCTTACTGAACACCCCTCCCCTTCGCTTCTCCCGCCGCCCGCCAACCCAGGCGGACAAGAGAAGCTCGCACGGCCGCCCCTGCCCCACTTCTCCCCCCTCCTCCTTTTTCTCTCTCTCCCCTCCCAACATTCTCTCTCTCACTCACTCTGTTTCCCCCCTCTCTTTATTTCTCTGCCCTTCTTCCCTTCCTACTATCCTTCGTCCCATTCACTCTCTCTCTCAATCTCTCTCTTTCTACCCTTCTTCCTTCCTTCCATTCTTTCTCCCTTCCTTTCTCTCTCCCTTCCTTTCTTACTTTCCAAATTACTATCATTACCCCCACTCTGTCTCCCCCCCTTTTCTCTCTCTCCCCCTCTCTAACTCTGTCTCTCTCTCTCTACCTCCTCTTCTCCATTCCTCCCTTCCACCCGCCCTCCCTTCCTATCTAGGGCTTGTTGTCTACTGCCACGACGGGCTTTGCTTACTAGTCATGTATAAAGAAAGAAACAGCTAGGATTGTAGCATTCTTTGTCTCCTTTCTGAATTTTAAAATGAGTGTTTTATATAGTTCTGGAAAAAATGAACCTTGAAGTATCCAAAAACATTTTTTTCCAACAGCTCCAAGAACTCCTGCAAACAATTAACCCAGTTTTTGCATCCACGTAGCTGAAATTTTTAACTGGTGTCATTTTCTTACAGAGAAGGGCATTTAAGCTTGGTCATTTGACTAATGAATACACTCACTAGTTGTCTTGAATAAAAATCAAGTGATAATATTGAGGGAAAGGAGGTTTCTGCCAGGCCACATAAGTGCATTTACTCTGAGGACAAATTTGCTGTAGATAAACACATTCTTCTGCTTAACACACAGGAGCTTCTCAAATTCCACCAAATATACACAATTCTATGGGATGGATCTTGCAAATCTGTTCCATTAATAGCCACACCTTCCCCAGTACAAGAAATCTTCTAACACAAGAGGCTCTTCAGTAAAAATGCCCCTTTCTGGGGGGCGGCATCCTTTCATCAGACAGAGGTGCAACTCTTAGCACAGACAATCCACAGGATCTATCTATTTGCCTGAATACCCAGTGGCAAGAGTCTGAGCACTGCCTGCAATCGTGAGCAGTTAACAGAACTTTTTAATTTTGAGAAGCCTTTGTGTTTTTAACATCTTTTCAGATAAACCTGCATGTTGAACGTGAAGAGATAAATAAAAGGACTGGTTTTCTAAACTTTCATATAGCACAATTACAAGCTTTTCACTGAGTTTATATGAAATACTTTATGCCTCCCTTAATGCCTGTATCAAGATGCATTTCTTAAAGAGTCAACTCCACATTTAGTTACAAAAGGGATGCAAACATCCATCTCCAGCTGCAGTACATGAAAACACTCCTTAAATTAATATAAGCAAAGACACATCACCCACCCAAAGCAACGAGAACCTCTTTCCACTTCCAGAATCATTGTTGATCCTGAGGGTTATAGCACTGGACTGGGCTGAGGAAAAATCCAAGTTCAAGCCCCTGCTCTGGTCATAAAGCTTGCTGGGTGATCCTGGGCTAGTCAGTCATTCTCAGCTGACCTTCCTCACTGAGATGTTGGAGGGGGTAGCATGCCACCTCTGTACACCACCCTGGGCACGTTAGTGGAAGAGCAAATATAAAGGTGATAAATGGATGATTTAGATACATATAAGCACCAAGAGGTCAAGGAAAGAGAGCCAAAAGATGCCGCACAGCTAAAACTTTTACAAGGGAAATGTTCTGCTTTGATAAAGTTCTTGCCACCTGTAGTAAGCTTCCTTGTAATTACTGCAGAGTAGATCCTAGGCTCTTCTAAACAGATCAACATGGCTAGTTACTAGTAACTTTCCACATTTTTTTCCTTCTTTTCCTCAAACTTACATCTCTTCCAAGCAAGATTCTTGAGATTCTGGTTCTTAATTCTAGTGCCCATTCTATTACAGAGCCAGAAAAGGAGTCGCCTTCCTAGGGCCACGTCCTAGTTCAATAATGTTCATGGACTCACAACACAGCAGCTTCACTTCCATAATCACAAAATACTATACACTGTTACAGTTCAGTATAGTATATAATGATTTCCTACCCTTTCAAATATATCTAGTTAAAATAGCTGAAGCTAAATCCAGCGAAGACGGAGGTCCTGTACCTGGGTTGGAGTGGTCGGGGGATGGGGCTCCCTCTCCCAGCCTTCGATGGGGTGACTTTGATGCCGGCGACGGAGGTTAGGAGTTTGGACTCCTAGACTCCTCCTTAACGATGGAGGCCCAGGTAGCAGCCACTGCCAAGTCGGCCTTTTACCACCTTCGGCTGGCGCGGCAGTTGGTCCCCTTCCTCAACCATGATGACCTGGCCACAGTGATCCATGCGACGGTCACCTCAAGGTTAGACTACTGTAACGCTCTCTACATGGGGCTGCCTTTGTCGCAAATTCGGAAGCTGCAGCTAGTGCAGAATGCTGCAGCCAGGCTGTTGATGGGTCTCCCTAGAGGGGATCACATCCAGCCTGTGCTGAAAGTGCTGCACTGGCTGCCAATGGCATACCGGATTCGCTTCAAAGTGCTGGTTCTTACCTTTAAAGCCCTATATGGCCAGGGTCCAGCCTACCTGAGGGACCGTCTCTCCCCGCATGTTCCCCCAAGAGCACTACGTTCGGGGTCCCAAAATCTCCTGGATATTCCAGGCCCCAGGAACATCAGACTCGCTGTGACCAGGGCCAGGGCATTTTCGGTGGCGGTTCCTACCTGGTGGAATGAGCTTCTGGGAGAGATCCGGGCCCTGCGGGACCTTGGACAGTTCCGCAGGGCCTGTAAAACGAAGCTCTTCCACCAGGCTTTCGAGTAGGAGCCGCCACCATTATTATTCCACCAACGCTTTTTCCATCACCGCACCCTTACCACCGCTGGCGCGGGTACCATCGGGGGTGCGAGACGTACCTGGTGGATTATAGGGTTGTGGGGACATATGGTCGTTGTATTGTTATAACAGCTGCAGAACACCATCTTGATTTTATGAACTGGAGCAAGTAGTGGAGCACCGATATTTTATTAATTGTATTATGTTGTGTAATGTATTGTATTTTATATTGTTCTTATTGTTTTTATTGGCATTTATGCCCTTGTTGGCCGCCTTGGGCCTGCGGGGAGGGCGAGATATAAATTTAAAGAATGAATGAATGAATGAATGAATGAATAAATAGCCCGTTATCATAAGCCATTTCCTCAATATATTTTTTTTGGGGGGGAAACCAACTTCCTGGTTTACTACAGAGCTGAGTCACCTGAACAGTGAACTGGTACCAAATCTGATAGATTACGCTATAGAGCCTATTGGTTGCAAAGAGTCATAGAATTATAGAATCACAGAGTTGTCTCTATCTTCTGGTATGCTTGCTGTTCCTCCCAATTTGGTGTCATCGGCAAATTTAGTGAGTAGCCCCTCCTCACTCAGATAATTTATAAAAATATTGAGAAGTACCAGGCCCAGAACCAAGTCCTGAGGCACCCACTGGACACCTCCTTCCATTCAGATGAAATACCATTGACAACTACTTTTTGCAGTTCTCCAACCAGTTCCCTATCCACCTAACTATCCTAGATTCCAGTTCACAGTCCACTACTCTACTTCTGTAGCATTAGCTAGTTCACAGCCATCCCAGTTGTTCAGGGTCACTCAGCACCTGCTGATGCCAAAATCTGAGCCTTTATTGTCTGAGGAAGACACAGCTGTGGTACTTTTGCCAGGTTTTTTGCTGATGAAATGTTGAGAATACACCTTGATCTGGATGTCATTTGTAACATAGGCATACCAGAAGAAAGGCCTAATGGTGTATTTATGGAGTTTTTGGTCCTGGGATTGGTAAAGGCCACTGCTTGTATTCTGGATCCTTGCCCATCCTAACTGCTAAAATCATGTAAGGACCATATCAACAAAACCTTAATATCTGTTATAAATTAGTAACTCAGATCACTTTCCCTCAGCCTCTTGTTATCCATCTGCTAAAGGCCACTGCTTGTACTCTGGATCCTTGCCTGTCTTAACTGCTAAAATCATGTAAGGACCATATCAACAAAACCTTAATATCTGTTATAAATTAGTAACTCAGATCACTTTCCCTCAGCCTCTTGTTATCCATCTGCTACTTAAAAAAAAATCCCTATAGAAAATGATGTGACCAATTATCAGCTGGTCTTGAATTTGCCATTTCTGGGCAAAGTGATTGAGAGAGCACCAGCAGACCAAATCCAGGTATTCTTGTATAACTCTGTCTGAATGTAGACAAAGGCCATGCCTCTTTGTTGTTTTCATTGGACTGACTTGTAGCTTTGATACAGTCGAGAACAATGGAGGGGGGGTGGGGGCATAGAATTGGACCCCCTGGTCCAATATTCCTGAAACCTGGTAGGTATCTTAGGGAGAGGCTCCAGCAGCTACCCTGCGAGTTTGGAGCCTTTCCCTCAAACCCCCTCTCCTCCAGCCCCCAAAATATACCCTATGTTTTCGCCATTGACTTCAATGGTCCATAGGATATAATGGGGCCAAAATTGACATTCGGCTGGCCGAAAGACTCCCCAATGGGCTGGAACTGCCAAAATCGACATGCGGGAGTCTTTCTGCCAGCTGAAATTGATTCTGCCCGATTCGGCCGAATCAGAATCGGGCCGAATTTGGGGTTTTTTGCACACCCCTAGTAAGAACAGTGGTGGCAGGAGGAGAATAATGTAAACTGCTCATCCTCAGTCTCTCACTAGCAGAATGAGGGCCTTGGGTGCCAGCTCACCTTGATGGGAGTCTGGGATTGGAGTGCGGTTCTCCCCCCAGTCCAACAGCTGCTGTTGCTGCTGTTGGGGGGGGGGGAAGGAGGTGATGCCTGACAGGCCCGGCGGCTATGAGGAAGAAGCCACCCTACCCTACCCTCAAAAGCATCCCATGCCCAGAACAGCTCCTACAGAGCTTGCAAGGAAAACAAGGGGGGAGGGAAGACTTAGCGGGGGGGCAGACAGAGAGAAAGAGAAAATGATGGGGTGGGGTGGTAGAAAGAGGACAGAAAGAGAGTGTTATTAGAGAAGGCAGTCATGGGAAGACGTGCCTTCTCTGTTGTGGCTCCTGTGTTATGGAATGGCCTGCCTGAGAAGATCAGGAAGGTGCCTACTCTTCTGGCTTGCTGCAAACTATGCAAAACAATTATTCCAGAGGTCTCTTCTATGCAGGCAATGGGGTTGCACTGTACAAAATTATTCGCAAAATTACTTGGCTAAATTAAGGACTGTGGTCTACTAGTATGTATAGCTAGCTGTAAGTAGGATCCTACTACATAATTTTTACATCATTTAATGTATGCAGGGCAAATGTGGAGTGAAGGTGGAGTGATCCTCGAAGTGCTCCGAATGCTGAGCAAAATGCCAATGTAAAAAAGGCCCCTGTCGAGAGTCATGATAATTACTTAGGTTTTGCTTCAATTCTGTTTTTAAATTTCTGGTTCGTTCTACAACCCTAATCCTATTGCATTGTTTGTTGAATGTCCCATCCCTGTTGATAGTATTGACTGTGTAATCCGCTCTGAGTCCAAGTGAGAAAGGTAGACTATAAATAACGTAAATAAACAATGTAAATAAATTTATTCAGAAAACTTACATGCTCCCTCTTCAGAGACATGCTTAAGTCACTAGAAAATCTTCCCCCTTCAGACTGCTACATGAAGGACTGCCTCTGCCTGTATCAACCTGCCTTGTCTAAGGCTGGGAGAGTATCTACAGCATCTGTCCCCCAGGTTTATATACTAGGAATAAGGCCCATTGTGGAAATAAATACAACAAGCTCTAGAAAGAGGCTCAAGGGGAGATGGGTGCCCTGGTCAGTGTCAATTTGTGGTGGCAAACTCAGAATAAAGGCTAACTTGAACTTGAACTTGAGTGGATAATGAGTCATTCTCAGGGTGGAAGCTTATCAACAAGTTTACAGAGACTGTTCTTCTGGAAGATAGGGATTTGACAGAAGGTTTGAAGAGGTACAGGTCCATGAAGCAAGTCAAAAGAGGTTATTGCTTTTAAAGAGAAGAGAATAATAATCTGGCCAGAGGAAGAGGGATCAAACAGGTAAATAAACTCCATTCTAAAAAAAAAATCACCCATAGATTTAAAGCATAATACAATCTCAGGTCTGTGTGACCGTCCAGTAACAAGTTCAAAAAAAGGTATAAGGGATTCCAGTAAACTGTGTATCACAGTAAAAGCAGTGAAACCTCTCTAACAGCATCAAGCCACAATAAAAACAAGGAAAATAACTCCCTAAATATCTCTGGTGTTGTATAAAAGAACCTTGACGGGAGTCTGGGATTGGAGTGCGGTTCTCCCCCCAGTCCAACAGCTGCTGTTGCTGCTGTTGGGGGGGGGGGAAGGAGGTGATGCCTGACAGGCCCGGCGGCTATGAGGAAGAAGCCACCCTACCCTAACAGTGGGAGATCTCCAGGTTCCATCTGGAGGAGGACAACCCTAGGAGAAAGACAGCCACACAGCAGGAGGTTGAAGAGCATGGTTTGACGGCCACTGGCCCACCTTAGTAGCCAGTCACACCAAGCAGGAGACGTGTCTGTCAGGAGAGAGAGCCGTTTTGGCAGTTTATTCTGTCAGTGAACAGTGGCCAGGCTGGCAGTGGGCAGGGGAGAGGAGCGGACCCAGCAGCCAGCCAATGGCATGCAAGTAGTCTTGAGTGACAGTTGATGGGCCAATGGCTGATTGAGTGCACAGCACAGCCAATGGGAGAGCCAGAAAGTGCCAATACATTGGAGATATATATAGGATGCAGTTTTAAAATACTGATATAATGGGTTGTTTTGATTGTTTGCTGCCTTGGGGACCTTGAGTTGAATGGAAAAGTGGCAAAAAAATATTTTAAGTGCGTAAGTATAAAAATTCAGCTAGGTTCCAAATACTTTCTTATTTAACTGCTTCCTCCCTTAGAGGATACTGGCACGGGGTGAGGGACTCGTGACCTTTAGATAAACAATTCCCCCAGCTCTATATGGATCCACCACAAATCAGTGAATGTAGGCACCCCCCCCACTCACAAGACACCCCCCCTCGTTTTGTTCATGTACAACCTTCTGCTTCTGGATTTCAGTTCACTAAAATGTTAAAACCTAGCATTTTTAAATTATATGTTAGAATATTTTATGTTTTGAACTGTTTTTAATTGGGCTGCCATGAATACCCTTTGAAGGGATACAAGTTTAGCTCCATCTGCTGAAGATCGGAA
>NW_015174896.1:244133-252053 GCF_001447785.1 Gekko japonicus | reverse complement strand
GGAAGAGGCAGTAAGTTTTGGAGAAAAGAAATTTCTGAAATCTGTTAGAATAGTGCATGACTTTTCTGTCTTCCTTACTTCCCCTCCCCCAATTAATGTTTTATTATGATTTTTGTGAATGATACATGCTTAATCAAAGAAGTTATCCAGCTCATACAACTGAGATTAAAAACAAGATAGTAATACATAAAACATGTTTTATGTAAAACAAAAAACATAAATGCATGTTAAAAATCACAGCAATATAAGGATGCTGGATTACAGAATGCAATAATTAATTTTTAAGCTTTACTACATACATAGTTTTTCTTTCAATTTAGGGATTTCTTATTGGGAAACCAAGTACTCCAAAATGGAGAACCAGATGGAGGTAAAGTTAGAGGTTGAAGAGTGCTTGTCCAAATGTGTAAGATTGTCCATAAACTTAGCCATAAAGTAAACCCACTTCTTATGCCAATGTGAGAGAATGAGTATCATTGCCTTTTCCCAGTTTCTGGCAATGACAGTCTTAGCAGCAGATAGAAGAAGAGAGACCCCTTCTATTTTAGAGGAAGAACAATACCTTGAGACCCACCCATTAAAAAAAAAGTATAAGAGGAATATCCAAATCTGTGATGGATTTAATATGTCCCAGTACAGATTCCCAGAATTGACTAATTTGGGGGCAATAAACCCAACAGTGCAAGTGGTCCCATTTACTACCACGTTTTTCCAGCACAACAGTCTACTGGATGAATTTATATGAGCCAGTTTCTGAGTTGTTAGGTACCAATGCAAAAGTATCTTAAAATATTGCAATTTTACCTCAGTGATGTTGGAGTGGAATGAATTCCAAATAGACTTCCAGGTTTCCTCATGGAAACACTGACCACAACCCAGATATTGCCCTGTCTGATATGATACCCAACAGTGCAAGTGGTCCCATTTACTACCACGTTTTTCCAGCACAACAGTCTACTGGATGAATTTATATGAGCCAGTTTCTGAGTTGTTAGGTACCAATGCAAAAGTATCTTAAAATATTGCAATTTTACCTCAGTGATGTTGGAGTGGAATGAATTCCAAATAGACTTCCAGGTTTCCTCATGGAAACACTGACCACAACCCAGATATTGCCCTGTCTCGAGTAGAGAGTATATTGTAAATGGATGAGATTAGGATGGATGAGCAAAAAATCCCTGTTTTGCTGTTCATCATGGTTTTCTGTATTACTATAAACTGTTGTAAATTAACATTTTTAAAAACGTCCACAATTCTGTTAGATGTCAGAAGAATATAGTTGTGGATTGGCGGCCATTATTATTGGAACTGATTTTTGAAGGCCAGAACAGTCATTAATTGTTTCAATGAGATGGGTGGGGGAGCAATGTAATGTATGAAACAAATAGATTTCCATATATCCATACATGTTATATATGCCAAGTTAGCAGTCTCTTGTGAGTTGTATTAGTATCAGGGAGGAGACATGACTCAGTAGCAGAGCGTTTGTGTTGTATGCAAAAGGTCCCAGGTTCAGTCCCCAGCATATCTAGTTAAATGGTTCAGTTAGGAGGAGACATGAAATACCACTGCCTTGAGATCCTGGAGACCTGCTGTTAGGGTAGACAATACTGATCTTGATAGTCTGATGCTCTGACTTGGTATAAGGCAGTTTCATGCATATACATAGGTGACTGCCAGATTTACTAACCTGTAAATAATCTCACAGTTAAAATACTGAGGCAGTGAATGGTGAGGTAATGCTGAAAAGATATAGAGACTGGTACAGTGTTGTTTAACCAGACTGAAAAAGTGTGGCAGAATAACAAGGAATAAATTGATCCAGGTTGACTGTGTCAGGAGTATGCTTGCTTGTATGCAACAAAATTGCTCTGTCTAGGGTGTTTCCCCCCCATTTCTTCTTCCTTACTTATATTTTCTTATAAATTGTCCAAGTATTAGGATATTTAGATTGTGTTTTCTTCATGTTAATTTTTCAGCTCTCAGTTCCCCCCATGTAAAATTTCCTTTATTGACTCTGATACTGTGAAACTGATTAAATAAATATCCAGTTACACATTTTTCCCCATAGGTCTACCATCACAGCATCTTTACTAAAACTCGTAGGATAGTTTTCTATTGCTATATGGGTGTGTTGGTTACAGTTTGCTCCTAGGGTAGTGCTATATTGGTGTGTTGGTTGCAATTTGCTATCAGTGCATCAGTGACATACATTTTGACCAACAAAGATCTATGGAAGAGCTGCTTTTGCCCCAATTCAACCATTTGACAAGGCAATTCAGTTATATTGTTTCTTTGGCTAGTGGTATGTTGGTTATTGTGTGCAGTCTAATTGTATATTTATTGAGTCAGCAACTAATGGGCATGAATTTAAAATTAGTTTTATTGACACTTCTGTGGGTGTGGGAAGACTCTGTGAACTTCTTTTGAATGGTAAATTATTCTACAGCTGGTAAAATAGTTTCTTTTTCAGAAGTAGTGAGGATGTGTGTGTCCCCCCCATTGGCAGTGAAATTTAAATGATATTTCCATCTGTAAAAGTTAGCATGAATTTGGACCACAGTAGTAGTCATAAGACTGGAACTTTCCCCACCATATTATGACAAAATATTTTCCGCTTGCTGTTAATCAACTGTTCCAGATTTTGTCACATTGCTCACATTTCTTACTACCAATCAGGTAATAAACAGCCAATTTAAAAATAGGCTAGTAAACCCAAAACTCAACAAATGGAGTGAATCCAAGCCCTTTCCATATTGTAGTGCATTTGGAAAGAATTAGAATATGAAATGGTCAGATTGCTTTAGTGAACTACATGTTCAACCCCACTGAGAATATCTGTTTTAGGAAGCTGCCAATGTGCAGAAGAACATATACTCCGAATAACATAAGGCCTTACAGTTATCAGATTAATAGTGATATAACCTTCGGGGGCAATTTTGTCTCTGTGTGAAGCAGAATCAGGTTGGTATTTAAATACAGTTCATAGTTCCTAAATAACCACAGCAGCAGTGGTGGTGGTGCTCCCAGTTGCCCACCTGCTGCTGCCTACCAGCTTTCTGCACACACACACACACCCCAGCAGCAGTGATCAGTTCCCCATAGGGTTGCCAGCTCCAGGAAGCAAGTGGGAGTTGGGAGAGTGAATAGGGGCAGAAAGAGACAGAGTGTTTTAAAGCTATAGGTGCTCCTTTTATCCTTTTAGGGTTTTTAAAGCTGCCCAGTGTATTTTTTTATTTAACATTTTCCTGCAAACCTAGGGCCCTTTTCAGGTTTGTAGAAAGATCTGTCTTGCCCATTCACAGCTCCAGTCACCAGGTTTAAGTATTCAAAGACATTGTGACTTTGCTATTAGAATATAAGATTCACAGCTACCTCTGGAAAAATAGTCTATGGATTAATATAAATGATGTGAAAGTATACTATTTTATTTTAAGCTTGTTCATTCAGTAGCTAAATTTACCACTCATTCTTTCTTGTCACACCACCACTCATTCTTTTATAAATCTGTCAGCTCTATATTTGGCTTTCTCTCCCTCCCCACCAACCCCCCATTTAAAACTACCAGATGTTTGGGCCTTGTTGCAACAAAATGGATATGCTTCCTTTAACATTTCAGTATGTTTTAAGGTCACTTTCCATTCCTGGTAAGTCAGTCAGAATTGTCCTCAGTCATCTGTATGCTACAATGGCAGTTTAACATTTTCTTTTTATACCTTTCCTAAGAATTCTCAAGAGCATCTTTGCCTTGCTGTGCAGAGTGCATCAAGTTTGGTGTAGTGGTTAAGTGTGTGGACACTAATGTAGGATTCCCTACTCCTCCACTTGCAGCTGCTGGATGACCTTGGGCAAGCCATAGTTCTGTCAGAGCTGTCCTCGAAAGGGCAGTTCTTGAAAGAGCTCTCTTAGCCCCACCCACCTCACAGGGTGTCTGTTGTGGGAAGGGGAAGGAGTTTGTAAGGCACTCTGAGACTCCGAGTGAAGGGCGGGGTATAAATCCAATCTTCTCTCTCTTATTCCAGTGAGTTTGCTACAGCTTCACAAATCTTTCCTGATGTACTCCAGTTCAAAATCCATTAGTTCTTATTTGAGGGAAGGGGATCCTAGGCACAATGTATATTGCCTTATTCTCTGATCTGTCATTATGTTTCCTACTTGTTCATCTTGAGGAGGTTGAGAAGAGCTTTGTTTGGATTTTACAATCTAAAATGCTTTGGGTTGAATCCAGTGGCTCTCATCCTGTCGTAAAGGAAATCCTTCTCTGTGGGAGGAAAGCTTCATGGAAGAGAGTTATTGGATCCAACCGTATGTGAGTTTTTGGCATCGTCACTCACTGTTCTTTCTGAATTCTGTGGAGGGCAGCTTTATTCAAGGAGGTGACGATTCTCTCCTTGTTTTGGTCCCCCTCTCACAGATAGAGGATGGATGATAATGCTCTGTTTTCCATTAACTCTCTAGAATTAAGGACTCAACCTACAAGGCTGAGTTAAAAATGCTATTACCAAGGACTGGCTGTTTGGCTTATCGTAAAAAAGATGATCAAATATTCATCATATAATGGAAAGGTCTCATACTTGTGCTAATTTTCAAAAATATTCAAAAATTAAGAACATAAGAGAAGCCAATGACCCATCTAGTCCAGCACTCTGTCACACAGTGGCCAAAAATACCAGGTGCCATCAGGAGGTCCAGCAGTGGGGCCACTGTGAAACAATGAACTGGGTCAGTTTATTCTGTTTGGAGAGGCCTGCAGGTATAGGAGAGGGCTAGTAGGAGAACTGAATAATAGAATCATAAGAGTTGGAAGGGACATCCAGGGGCATCTAGTCCCACCCCCTTGCACAATGCAGGAAATTCACAAATACTCCCCCCCCCCCACAACTCCAGTGAGCCCTGTTCCATGCCCAGAATATGGCAAAAAGCCTCCAGGATCCCTGGCCAAACTGGCCTGGAGAAAAATTGCTGTCTGACCCCAAAGTGGCAATCAGCATTTCCCTGTCCTCCTGTCATTGCTAACATATGATTCACTGAGTTCCTTTAAAAAAGCAAAGTGGCAATCAGCATTTCCCTGTCCTCACTCCTGTCATTGCTAACATATGACTCACTGAGTTGCTTTAAAAAAAGGTAAACTGCCTCCTGTACAGTGGCATTCTGGACTGCTTGGACGGTGACTTGAGTAATAGTAAGTCTAATAGAGAGAAAAGGTATGCCTGAAGATAGGAAAAGAATATCAGGGCATTTTGGGCAGCAGCAGGAGGTGGGAGGTGAAAAAGTTGCACTCCACAGGCAGAAATCCTTCAATTCGTGCAAATGCACTCATGGAACCTAGCCTTTGTTTAAAGTGCTTTATGACAGTAGCTGGCAAGTACCAGTTTTAGCAGCCTTTTCCACTTTTCTGATTCCTGTATTTCTAACCTATTAACCAACTAGCTGATCAGGGTGTCTGCTAAATTATTATATCTGACATTTACTAATTAAATTGGAAGGCTGTATTTTTGAACAGTCTATTTTTCCAGAAGCTGGATTTTGTGAGGGCGGAAGGAAAGTTTGATATCAAGCTCAGATTCAAATACATGACCATTGACAGGTCTAATACAGGCTAGAAGGGGGCTGAGGTGGACTGTATTCTAGTTCATCTTCTTTTTAACTTATGTTAATAATGTATTTGTTGTGGTCTGTGCCAGCACAGAGTCCCGATTCACAATAGTTTAGAGCTAAGACTGAGCCTGGCATTAGCATGCATGCCAAGAAGGACAGAACCATGCTTTCTATTTGTTCCTTTTGACCACACAGAATGCAGAGGGTTAGCCATATTAGTCTGTTTTCGCAAAATTGCATAGGAATCCAGTAGCACCTAAAAGACTAACGTTAGTTCAACATAAGCTTTTGTGAGTCAGAGCTTCAGATATCATCTGAGAAAGTGAACACTGACTCACAAAATCTGCTACCATAAATTTTTGTTAGTCTTTCTTTAGGGTGCTACTGGACCCCCTTCTAATTTTGTTACAGAACTGGTACTGAACATACTTACTAGATCATCTTTTCCATTTACCGTCCAAGCCAGGCCAAGATTGTTTTTCATGCTGTACCATTGCCTGATATAACATCAAGCTGCTTTTCAATAGGCCAAGCAGTTGGACTTCTATCAGTGTCCCAGAGGTGTTTTGTAAGCTAATGGACCTCATGGTCAGGAAGGCCCCCTTTCCCCATTGTGCTAAATGTTCGTTGTTTATTTATCAACCTGTTGTTCTTGGCTGTGTAGCAATTCAAGATGTTTTATCAACAAATTGAGATACAGGACCCTTAGAAGAGTTTCCTAGTAGGCAAATATGATATCTGCCAAAGTATTATTATTTGTTTAGACAGCACCATCAGTGCCTTATAGAGTTTCATAACCAAACCCAGACAGGTCCCTGTCCCCTAAGAAGCTTACAAGACTGCTGTTTTGGGAAACCAGGGGTTCTTTTCAGGACAAGAATGAATTAGTCTGTGCATTTTCTGTCTTTTCTAGAGACGAGAGAGAGAGAGAGAGAGACATACAGTAGTCCCAGTAGGATCCTGCTGCCTCTTTATCTGTTCTAGCCCCTGATGGAACAGGTTGTGCACCCTTTTTTAGGAATTCCAAAGAAAGCCTCAGGGGTCATGTTAGCCAAATTGCCCTATTTCTTAATAATAGCTTGGGGAATTTATGATATTAAACGGCAGTAGGCATATAAGGGAGAAATAACCTATGTATACAGGAGTCCCACCTAGTCCAGATTTCTAGAAATAGACGCAGAGACCAGATCTTAATGAAATGGTTTCTTTACTAGGGAATTTGCGCACACACAATAAAATTCAAGCATACACACAACAGTACAGACCTAAGGAAATTATACAGAAAGGTATAAAGACGTTTGCATTAGCAGGAGAAGTTTGTTGGTTGGGCAATAATTACCTGTCCAATGAGATGAAGCGATCCTGCAGCGAAAAATGAAGGGAGACTAAAAGGGAAAGGAGCCATATATTAACCAACAATACACGTGGTAGACTCTGGGCAGCGCTTAAACCGAGAGTCAGCAAGGTAGGTTGGGGTCAGGCAGAGAGGAAGTGAGAGATCGAGCATGGGCAGATGCTCTCCTTTTATGCTGTAAAAAGGGGTTTGGGGGTATGAGCCACCAAGCACATAGTCCCCAGGAAAATGCTAGACGCTGCTAGCGCCTTAATGGGCTAAAAGAATAGGATTAAGTGTTGGGCAATTGACCCTGATGCTGGGAAAGATTGAAAGTCAAAGAAGACGGGGACAGCAAAGGATGAGATGGTTAGACAGTGTCATAGATGCAATGAACATGAAATTGAGCAAACTTCAGAGGACGGCAGAAAACAGGAGGGCCTGGCGAGATCTTGTCCATGGGGTCACGAAGAGTCGGACTCGACTGTGCAACTGAGCAACAACAAAAATTGACACAATGTTTCTTTAAGTGACACCTTTCAGAGTTTGGGCTAAAGACAAAGGAGAAGAGCAGGCCTGGCTAGCCTTTAGCATCAACGATCCGATGATCTGCAGCTGCGTTACCTTGATGGGTGCTGGGTATGCTGGTCAGCCCAGTTAATCCTGTCACAGCCAAGTTCTTTTGTTTAACTTGAAGATGACTATGTGCCATTTCGGGTAACATTGCTAGGAAAAGGTGGTGGTGGGGAGATGTCTGCATGATGGAGACAATGCTTGCTATGGCGTTTGAGCAAGAAAGTCCAGGTTGTCTCGGCAAAGTATGGCTTCTCTATACGTCTCAATGCTTGTTCCTTGTAGTTGTGATTCTCAGGGAGGCTGACGTGCCGTCTACCTGGGTCTGCAGTGACTTTAGAGTTGCAGGGATGGATGGCATCGGGTCTTCCATGGGTCCACATCTGGCTCAAAATGCAGCTCCAGTGCAAGACTTC
>NW_015174896.1:237553-242844 GCF_001447785.1 Gekko japonicus | reverse complement strand
GGTAGCAGGCTATTACTGTATAAGAAGCTTGCAGGGCAACAGTCAACTGTTACACTCTGTGGAGTATAATGTCAGCCATAGGTGAAAAACAGGATGTGATCAAATTGATACAAATTGTAGGAGAATTTGAGACTTGTAGCAAAGCAAGAGAGATTATGTAGGCTTCCAGTGCTCCCCAAGAGGCATTTACTGTATAAGAAGCTTGCAGGGCAACAGTCAACTGTTACACTCTGTGGAGTATAATGTCAGCCATAGGTGAAAAACAGGATGTGATCAAATTGATACAAATTGTAGGAGAATTTGAGACTTGTAGCAAAGCAAGAGAGATTATGTAGGCTTCCAGTGCTCCCCAAGAGGCACAATTATATTGATGACTACTTGTGGCTCGGTTGTAGTTTTAAGTATGTGGTTTCCCTTATTGTCCATAGTATAGTGTAGAGTAATAGTAATGTTGTCCTCTCCATTAAATGGGTATTTTATAACCCTTTATAGCTATTTGAACGTATTGGTTCAGGCAAATGAATGCTGTACAAATAAGAGCTACCAAATTACCCATATTGGTTTCAGGTTTCAGGACACCTTATGGTGACTGGGGTAAGTTATAAGTAGGAATATCAAACTGGAAAAAATGGGGTACCACAAAAGATGTCTTTGGTCTGAGTGCTTTTCAATGGACGGGAGTTTTCACTAAATCCCTATTTGAAATGTGAGATTTTATAAATGATATGAAATTGGGAGGACTATAGATACTTTGAAAGATGGAGATATAATTCTGAGTTTTAAACTGGAGAATGTGTAAAAGAAGTCAAAGGCAGTTATCTAAAGTGAAGCTTTAGGCATAAATATACCACTGGTGATATCAGTTTATGTGATAGTTAAAATAAACAACATACATTTTTGATGCTCATAAATGAAACATTTAGCATCTTTGGGAAAACATTATGAAGCTTGAGGAATACTGAAGGGTTGCTGCAAGGATAAAAAGAGGGAGGGGAGTTATAGGGGGGGTTATTGTATATTCATATAAATGATGGCCAGTGTAGTGTTGGGGTTAGGGTGCTGGGAGAACAGGTTGGATCCCCTCTGTGCCATGGAAGCTTGCTGGATGACTTTGAGCTCAGCCTAACCTACTTCACAAGAGTGCTATGAGGGTAAAATGGAGGATGGGAGAACAAATAAAGCTTCTTTGGGTCAGCAATGGAGAGAAAAGTAGGGTATAGATATATAAATAAATTATAAGTATTTTACATTTGAGGTTGTAAGTTCCCTTGAGCTATGGGGAAAGGTGGGATACAACTATTTTAATAAATAAAGAGAGGAATGTATTTGTTTCACTGTGCGTTTTATAATTA
The DNA here is from genome assembly GCF_001447785.1 of Gekko japonicus. Lineage (NCBI taxonomy): Eukaryota > Metazoa > Chordata > Lepidosauria > Squamata > Gekkonidae > Gekko > Gekko japonicus. The sequence continues at coordinate 241,492 of NW_015174896.1, read as the reverse complement.
CAGTTGTTACAAATGCCTAAGAAGAATGAATCAACTTTTTTTCTTTTTCATAGGAAATAAAAATTGATCAAGTTACCAAACTAGCCCTTGGTGGAGAAATTAATTTTGAGCTTGTCTGCAAAAAGGTATGATTTTGTGTGTGTTTTTATTAGCATATACCTCCTAATTGTAATTGGAAAAACTCTTAACATGAGCGAATATATTTTGAAGCCATACCCAAGGCTTATCACAATACCAAATAAATGCTGAATGAGGCTTTGTATTGTTGTGCAGAGCAGTGCTGCATGTGATGTTGTGTTATGAGTTGCAGATGCTTCAGAATATTATTCTGACTTTCTTTCCTCCCAACTACAAATGTATATACCCTTGACTTTTGCCATTCTAGTACCTGTGATTAAGAGGAACTAAGCAGGAATCTTTCAGTTACATTGCCTGGACACTGCAAAATAAGGGTGCCTGCTGTTTGGTCTGTGGATCTCATATATACCATAGAGTACTTCTTATTAGCTGACAAGTGCTTACTTAGATTGCCAGCTCTTTCAGTTTTTGCGGGGTGGGGTGGGGTGGTGGTTTTTCCCCTCTCCAAATCAGACAGACTTTGGAAAGCATCTTGTAAAACATACAAAGTTAGCTTAACTACTGACTTCTGCAGTGTCTTTTTTATAAACCAGCATTTTCTGTTACTGGTAGAAAGTCAGCATTTGTTTACTTCATTGGTAACAGATCACATAATATGGATTCTTAACATTCCTTGCTTTTTTGGGGAAAAAATATTTGCAGTCCAATAATCAGGAAGAAATAAACTGTATGCTTGCACTTGGCTTAAATCTTATGAGCTACTGTGGTATTTTGTCATCAACATTGTGTTCTGATTGCTCACTTCAATGATGTATAGTTCTATATTGTATTTAGGATTCTAGCAAATAATGAACTTCTTGCTATTTGAATGGCATGTCAGAAGATGCATGTAAGATGCTGTTGTGATTGCTAGTACTTCTGTGATATGCACATCTTCAAGAGTAGTACTAGGGCTGGATTGTCCCATGTTCTGCCCAGCAGGCTAAAATGCCGCTCCAGGCTCTTTAGATACAAATGTAGTAAGTTCACTTGTACTCCAGAAGGAAAAAGATAAACTGGTTGATGAGTAAACTTTAAGCAGCTGAAAAATTCCCCTAAATCTGTCTAAATGGAAATGATTGTTGGTGTATAAAAACCACTGTTTCCTGAGAATTGTCCATGGAAAACAGATGCTAACTTCAAATTCAAATAGCTGTGGTTACTTTGAGAACATTGGTGATGTGAGAATGTTGCATGAAGGTGTAAAATTTGTCTGCCTGTGACTAACCATTCCTGTAATGTAGATGATTCAGCCTTGTGCTCCTCAGGTTTTTACTTTTGAACTGTGCACTTGTTTATGCAATCTGAAGAATTTTTGACATTTAACTTAATGTCTTCACAGTGATAAAAGTACACATTGTGTAGTGTGACCTTGGCATCTGAGCCAGACATGGGTTGATTTTAAAAAAAAACTTCAAGAGTTATATCTAACCATTAATTAATTAAACATTAATTCTATATGTTGGATCAATATGCAGATGAAACAATATCAACCAGATTTTTCAAATTTGCCATTATGATTTATTATGGTTTTTTGTTGCTGAGTTCACTTTTTGAAACAACATGATTGGTTGTACAAGTTCTTGCAGAAGCACAAGTGGAGATCCCATTAGTACAAACAGCTACTGTGGTTTTTCCCTTGGGTTTCTACTTGCACAAGAACTCTAGCACAAATGGACATTTTGCACTGGATCCAAACAAATATATACAGCAGATTGCCTCAAGACTAGGATATTTCCTCCTCACCAATGATTTGGGGGGAGCATAGTTGTGATGGGAATAATTGTTGTAGGTCATCTGATGGCCACTGTGTGCAACAGCTGCTCTGGAGCAGCTCTTCCATGAGCTGTTATAATAGTAAGTTCTTCAGGACATAGACATTCTTTTTTCCTGATTTCAGATATGATAAATTTCAGCCGAATTCTGACTCAGGATTTTTGTCCTGTCTTTATCCTGTTCCCCTCCATTTCAAAATCTTGCCATACTGTTAGTTTCTTTAAGAGGCTAACTTCAGACAACAAGGAATATTGAAGCATTTATTCTGATGAGTACAAATGCTATAGTCAGTGTATGAAATATTGTAAAACTTTTTTTGTTTGGATAAATGTTTAATAACTAGTTGTTAACAAGAATAGATTAATTCTTATACAATTATAACTGTGTGTATTTTAAAGTATATTTTACTTGGCTTTTGTGAATGGTTACAGTTATCAATGATGCTATTAATTAGAACAGCACCAGAAGAATTTTACCTACATCTTTTTTCCAGTAGGTAGGGTACTTTAAATATTTAAACCAGTATTTATTTATTTATTATTTAATTAAATTTTTAGGGCGCCCTACCCTGCAAGTAGAGCTTAGGGAGGCTTACAACAGAAAGGAACATACAATAAATAACTAGAAGTTAAAATCCTACAATAAAATACATCAGCAGTAATTCAATCCATTCCAAGATGGTGGGAAAATTCCAGAATTCACAAGCCTCCCGGGGGGGGGGGGGGCCCCCCCGCGGGGGGGGGGGGGGGGGGGCTTGCAGAGAATGCATGTCCATGGTTAATGTAAAAATGAATAGATGGCTGTTAAATATCTATTTATGAAAGATTTTAAGATTGGGTAGGTTAAAAAAGGCCTAGAATGTTTTGAATAAGCAAATTACTAGGCTGTTATAAGTGAGAAGATGCTACAAACCTAATTGTCGTTTACTAATGTGTAAGTCCCATTGAACTCAGTTGGCCCTTTTAAAATAAACATAAGAGGATCAGACATAAATCTTATTCATTGAAATATGCTATGGCTCTACATTGCTTGAATTCTTTGGAAGACTTACCAAGATTTTTTTTGGCATAGCATAAGCATAGCATTAGTATAACAACTTTTGGTCACAGAAAAACTTTTCGTTGTTTTGTTCTTTCCTTCAAAGGCAGGTTATTCCAGAAATGTATATGCAGTTTACTGGTTACTATAAAATGTTTGATGGAAAAGTAATCATCACAACGTCTTGTTATGTGGTAGAACAGTATACCCCTGAGGGCTTTGGGCTTGTGTTTGAGCAGTACCCCCCCCCCCCCAGTGTTCCATGGAAACTGCTTCTGGAACTGAGGGAACTTTCAGAAATAACTTGTGATACGACATGGGGTACTGCCATTTGGGTCAATGGAAGTTGAAGACGTCCACTGGGAACACAAGTAGCTTTTTGCATGCCCTTTGAAAATCTAGTTAAAAGAAATGTAACACAGTGTTCTCAGTAAACAAGAGAGATGCTTGTGCTCTGACAAGAAAGGGGTGCATTCTGAAATTAAAACATTAAATGGGGGGGGCATTTAGGAGCTATTTTGTAGAGAGAACAACAAACTTATGGAAACTATCAGGTTTGCAGAAAAATCTGAAAAGCTAAAAGCTAAAAAAGAAGTGGATTTAAATACTCCCGAACAGAGAGGCATTGTTTGTTCTTGTGTACATAGTGCTTCTCTATCAGCCGAGCCTGACTGGATGGTGGGGGGAAGCCACCGCCACATCAGTCAGATAGGTGGAGGAGTCTTTGAGAGGAAGGAAGAGTGGGAGTTGCTATTCAGCCTTAATGCCTGTAGAAAGGAAGATGTAGAGATGGGGGACAGAAGGCCAAAGAGGAGGCAAGTGGGCAGAGTGGCAGAAAGGATAGGCAGGCTGTGGCAGAAAACAGTAGTCAGAGAGGGGAGAGAGGTGAATGAACGAGTCTGGCTTTGATTGTATCTATTAGACTTCAGGGGAAATCAGATCTGGCATTTGGTGTGCTATATATGTTGAGTCCAACACATAGGAGTCTTCTACACATCAGTGCTCTTC
>NW_015174896.1:233409-237500 GCF_001447785.1 Gekko japonicus | reverse complement strand
CAGCAGAACTTTGATGTTCTTGAATCTGCTTATTCCTCAAGCTGTAGTGTTCCTGTAGCATTCTTTACCTTACACACAGTACCACACTTTTCACTGGGTAGTGATGATGCCGCAATGCCCCTCCATTTTGAGTTTGCTGTAATTGGACAATTGGTTTCTTGCCTCTGAATTTGTAGGCTTTAGTTGGGTTGCACAAGGGACTCTTTTGGTTGTAGGTGAGGTGGTTGAGAAATATCCCCAGCTGGTCTCCTTCTCGTGTGCCAAAAACAAGTCAAAATGCAATGAAGACATTACAATAAGTAATCTCTCTTATATATAAAGCTCATTTTGTCTGACTCCTGGAACATGCTCCCGCAGCCTTTGGCCAGGAGACCTGTCAATCACCAGGTCTCGCCATCCATTGGTGGCTGCATGCCCATGTGTTGTCAAAGTCCCACCCACCTTCCGACAGAGCCGCTGCCCAGCCTTTCCGCCTCAGTAAACTGCGAGGCGACAGGGGTGGCACATGCTCCATCGGCCGAAAGGGCTTGCTCGCCCGGTGCCCTGCCTTCTCGCCTCCTTCTCCCCCGGCCTGGTGGCTCTTCCTGCCTTCGCGCCGCCTGCTGCCGTGATGCCGGCCTCTGCTGCTTTGTCCAGACCTGCGCTCACTCCATGTCAGTCAGGGGCCATGGGCCGCCTCTGGCAATGCTGCGGCTTCTATGTGGCCTTCTGTCCCGCCGGCAACTGCCTGTGGCTCCCGGCGGGGACCGGCACACACCCGGCCCCGCGCTCCAGGTCGGTCAGGGGCTGTGGGGCACCTCGCGCTTGGCCAGGGCTGCGGGAGGGGGGGAGTGCAGCTCCTCCACGACGCCACACTCACCCAGGCCCTGTTCTACAAGCTCGTTGCATTTCGGGCTGCAACAAGCCTTCCTCCTAGTTCACTATAAGAACTAACAAATTAAGGAAATAAAATAACAACTACATTCTGAACATTTAAAAATTCCTTTCTAATGATCACATCACCCAAAGTACATTGTTTAAAAAATAACATTTTGGTAACCTAACCATCCCACAAGAAAGCAGTGCTGAAATGTGGGTGGCACCTTTTCAACGATATCATACCTTCCACTTGGAAGGCAAACATACTTCAGTTGCACACCATGAGGAAATATTGCAGAAAAGAAACCATGTGAAATTACAAAAGGAAAGTGGGTGGTCAGCAAAGTTGTGTGGAAACTTGGGAATAATCTGGTGCTTTTGGGAGCCCATACTGGAGCTAAAAGCCTTTGTGGAAGTAACACTTAAATTTTTTAGTGAAAAGCGTCAAAGTTTTCTTCCTGTGGGTTGTATTTGTATATCTGAGAAAAAGAGATTTGCATATATGACAAAATCATGGAAGATAATAAAAGAATTTGTTACAAACATTGCATCTGGTTTCATATTATCCCACATAGTTTATTAATTGTAGTTATATTGGTTACATTGATCCTTTTTGGTTTTGGATAGCTTATTATTGCTGTCCAAATATTTTAAGAGCCATTTCTCTTTTACAACAAGGAATTTTTATTTGATCCAAACCTGAAGGGCTCATTTACATAATATTAGTTGTATGTTTTACCAGTATATGCTCCTCTACCTTTTTTTGGGAAACTGTAATCTGAGTCAGAAGTACTTGCAGTGCTCCCCAATGTGGTACCCATTTGTGCCGTGGCATCCACTAATCAGTGCCCAAGTCCTTCTTACCTAAACAAAGAGGCAATCCTGGGTTCCCTCCCTCTTACAGGACCAGGAGGTGCTTCAAAAGAGCACAGGAGGATCTTTGGAGAACACCTCTTAGGAAACAGCTACCTTTACCCTCAGAGGATGCTTGGCTTGGAACATGTTTGGCTCCAGCTCTAATGGCAGCCATTTTATGATTGACCAGTTCCCTTGTAGCCATTTTATGGTGGCTCCCCTAACTGTATATAACTGTAACAATGTATAATATAAAATTCTGAGCAAATACTCAGAAAATCAAAGAAATTCAAGGTCTAATACGTTTACAAGTGTAATAGCCCATTTTAAATAATTAACAGATGATAATAAACTGCTGTTGCATGTCAGCATCCTTGCCCCCAAACACTGGTTGTGTAGCAGACAGAAATAAATGGAGTGTGCTTAGTATAGAAACAGTCTCGCCCCCTTGTTTGCTGCTGTTTGTGAGATGGCAGGATTTCTGCCTCATATATTTAAGATAATCATTTCAAGAAAAACTAGCCTCAGTTGCCTTACTGAGAGAACCAAAGCAGTTTTTCATTCTGTAAGTATTTTATAAGCATTTCCTTGAATCGGTAGAGTACAAATAAGTGCTTACAGAACGATATTCATAAGTTTCTTAATATAAAAGCATAGAGATACATTTCACCACTATGGTAGCTGGGTATGTTTTTGTCATTGAACAAGGTCTGCCTTTTTTAATGCAGCCTGATTCTACAGCAACAGACAGAGCAATTGCTAGACTGACAACTCACCCACAGCTGAAGACAAAAATTGCTGATATTAAAGGTAAGTCCAAGTTAGTCCAGCCAGTCAATAGTCATTGAAAATTATATAGATTTTTTAAAAATATGTTGTCTTTCTAGTCCTCCTTGCACTAGAATGTATTTAGACGATACTAAACATTTAAAAGAACTGAGGTAACATTGCTGGGAAAGACCCTTCTCTCTGAAGTCCTGCAGAACTGCTGCCTGTCAGACCTAACTGTCCATTATGTTTTCTCTGGGGACATCCCTGGGTTGCACTGAGAGGTATGTTCTGGGATTTTGCATTTACCAGTCATGCAGCCCTGATTTGGATCAGAACTACAGGGAGAAGGAGCTTAGACCTTCTGTTTGGGCAGTTTTCCTGAACTGAAACAGTCCCGAGGAACCCTACTAAGGGCTCCACATTAGCTTCACATTACAGTTAACGTCTGGAAAACTGTGTGGGAGTATGATGAGTCCTCACTTACTTTTTTTTCTTAGCTGAGCAGCCCCTTTTTCTTCATCATTGTTTCTCTGTCTGTCACCCCAGTTGTTTAAATATATACAGATATAGTCTGACACAGTCTAGGATGCTGAGGAACTGAAAAACCCTTTGTTGGTGGTTGTCTGATCATGGCACACAAAAGGCTGATATTAATTCACAACATATAAACTGTTTTATGGGAAAATAGTCAAGTCAGACTGTCAGGGAGGTTTTAGTTTTAAACGTGGCAGGTGAAAAGGCAACAGGAATGGGGGAAACTTCGTATAACTATATACAATAGATATGTTTGTCACAAAATTTATCTGATTTGTTCTAGACTGGTTATAGCTCTGATCACTTGGCTGTCACGGCTGTCATGCCTTAGACAAATAGGCATAAACTTATTTGTTTAAAAATTACTAAAATCTGTGGAGGCAGGGATATACATGCAGTTTCCAATTTTCCTTCTTTAACACTTGATAGGGATCACCCCCCTCTCCTAGGAGCTATCACCCTCAGGGAAGGACTACTGGTTCCACTTCTCTATTTCAGGATCCTCTTCAATCCTTCAGTGTTCTCAACTGCAACTCCCTCAGGTCAACTGTAGAATTTCATTGGAACCTCCTGACAGTCAAGGTTATTAGGCTGGTATAATGCATCAGCAGTTAGCTGTCCATTATGGGGGGAAGGGAGTTTGGCCTGTGCATGCCTGGGAAGCGTGGAACTCCAGAATTACTTTTCTTGTTATTGGGATGTCCCTGAGGAAAACATAACATATAGTTAACTCCTCAAAGTAGGTAGGTAGTACTAAGCTAGAATAACCAAAGATCTACTTCCATATAAGGCAGTTCTATATAAATATATCTGCCTGAAGTAAACGAACAGAGAAATTTAATGTAACACATGCATGAATGCCTGATTTTGGTGCAGTGCTCTTTTATTGATATATCTAAGAAATAAAGCACCATTGTATAACTATGTACACTGTGGGCCATTTGTACTGATGCTGATGCTAGCAAGGTGAGAAGTTACATGTTTCAGTAAGTTATCATTCTCTTTCCATAGTTTCAAGAACCAGTGAACTAGCTAGAAAGGATGGTTTTAAAGGTTCTGATAAAACTATAGCT
>NW_015174896.1:221215-233361 GCF_001447785.1 Gekko japonicus | reverse complement strand
TGATTTTATTATATGCATTTGAAACATCTCACATAGAAAGAGTTCATCATTGATCTTTTGTGCAATCACACGGGAACTGTGCATGAGCAGGCCTGCCATTGGATAGGTTTTTACACCTAAGAGCTTCCAGGGGATGCTGCGTGCCAGAGCCAGAAGTTTGTTTCCCCCCAGGGACCACGTGCTTCTGCGCAGCAGTGCCCCCTCTACCCCCAGTTCCTCTTTTGCCACCAAAGGAGTAAGACATGCATTAGATTCTCCAGCTATTATTAGGATTTAACCTAAGATCGTGGAAGCTACACTGGCTTCTGAGTCATCAACATGGCTCAGACAACACTTTTTAAGAAGTGCTCCCATTGCGAAGCGAAGATTACCCAGACCGATGAACACTGTTCTGTCTGATTGAAGGGCATAGTGTGGCCACATGTAAGCCTACCAGTGCTTCACCTAAAGGCCTGGGTTGATAGGATGTCAAAATTGAAGGCAGATTTGTGGGGGAAAGCCCTTAAAGCATTTGAGCCTCCAACTAAAACAGCTCAGGAAAAACCACCAAAGTCAGCATCTTCGGAGTCAACACATTCGACTCCACCATGTCTCAGCGAGCCCAATCGTGGTCACGTTCTTCTCAAAGAAGACAGGCAACTTGTTTGATAGAATAGGTGCAGTAGAAATGACTGTAGAATGTATAGAGATTAGAACGTATTGATAAAAGAAAGCAAAAATGTGTTATTTTGTTAGTTGCTAAGTAGTCAGTTTTCAGGATGTTGTTGACTCATGAGCAACATAATAATATTTATTATAGCTGAACTTAGTATTAAGCATATGGCGGATGTTAGCAGAAGTATGTAAGATTTTTAACTGGAAATATAAGTTTAACTTCACCTTTTCTCCTTTTCTTTGTGCTATTTTTTAGTTAAAGATACCAGGCATGAAGGCATATAATCTGACTAATATAATGTGTTCAGTAGAAATGATTGTAGATCATATAGAGACCAGAATGTGTAGATAAAAGGAAACATAAGTTCTGATATTTCTTTAGTGTTGCTAAGTAGTTAGTTTTTGAGAAGGTAGAATCCTAGGAACTATGTTATGTATGAGTTGTCCTAACAGATATTGCGAAAATGTACAATGCTCTCCTTTATTTGTTTCTTTTCTTTCTTTTTCTTCTCTTTTTGAAAACTAATAAAAGACATATTCAAAAAAAAGGAAAAAAGAGCCATTTAATTACTTGACAACTCACTCACCCTCCTCAATCTTTGTTGGTCATGGAGGAGATGCTGCCGAAGGGCTGTCAGGCCTATCACTCTGCTCCCACTGACAGGGAAGGGAGTAAATTAGATGTCTTGGGAAGAAAGTTATATTATTCAGCAGCCTTGGGCGTAAGATTGCTAATTATGAAACCTTTATGGCTGGCTATCAACTGTACCTGTGGGAAAGGATTCTTCCATTCCTAGAACTTTTACCTGAAGATAAGCATCCTCTTGCCAAAGTCCTCCATACAGAAGCTATTAAGTTCTCTAAGCAGCAAATTAATGCTGGTTGACACTCAGCAGGTTCGGCAGATTCAGCAGCTAGAGCCATGGCAAGCTCCGTTGTTTTATGGAACCATGCCTGGTTGAGATCTACAGCTTTGCCTATGGAGACCAGTCGAGAGCTTTTAAAGGGTCCACGCTGTTTTCTTCCAAAACAGATGAGACGGTCTATGATTAAAAAAATAACAGACAGCTAAGTCTTTAGGAGTTTCAACTTCATCCACGTCTCAGTTTAAATGACTTTTTCAGTCCCTCATGGTTGCAGCATCCTAACCCTAAGCTATTTTATCAGCAGCAAGGCTTCCATAGATGGAGGATGGATGAGCTCTAATGGAAGAGCTCTAATTGGCTTAGGTGCAGTTCTGGAGGCCTCAGTTCAAAATGAATGTGGACAGAATGGAGAGGGTGCAGAGGAGAGCGACAAGGATAAGGATGACGAGGATGATCAGGGGCCTGGAGACCAAGCCCTATGAAGAAAAGCTGAGGGACTGGGGAATGTTTAGTCTGGAGGAGGTTGAGGGGGGACATCATTGCTCTCCTTAATTATTTGAAGGGCTGTCACTTAGAGGAGTGCAGGGAGCTGTTCCTGTTGGCAGCAGAGGATAGGACTTGCAATAAGGGTTTAAATTACATGTGAAAACGTACCAGCTGGATATTAGGGGGGAAATTACAGTAAGGGTGCGTTCAGACGCGGCGTTTCAGCCGGCATAAACTGCATCGGTTGGAACCAGTGCAGTTTATGCCGGCTGAAACGCGATCACACTCACTACCACTTCGGTTGCCCCTCCAAGTAGAAAAACGGGCTTTCTTGATCTCAGCCTGTCCTCGGCAAATGAGGGCTGAAAAGTCACAGAGGGACGGGGGTGCGTGTCAAACTGGAATCAAGAGTTCAACGACTTCATATGGGGGGGGGCATTCCTAGTTGGAAGATGGGGCAGAGGGAGGGATCCAGACGCCCCTCCCCTGGGGTCTTCTCGGATTAAGAAGAGGTCGGATCCATGCCCTTTTCGGATGGTGCCATTTCTTCTGAGCTTAAAAAAACAACCTCCAAACTGGAGAACACATTTTTCCCCTTGTGCGCCTTTGTAATAAATTCCAACCCGACAGGAGGGGGTGGGTGGGGAATCCTCCTCCTGCCCCCCAAGCCCCCACCCCCTGCCTTGCGCACCCCACACTTCCTCCCCCCCGAACTTTCCCCTTCCTCCCTCCCTTCCTCCGGGAGCCAGAGATTCACCCAAGTCACTCCGGCGGGGCTCTTCCTGCCGAGGGGAGAGATCCTCCAGCGCTACATCGCTCTCCACCTCAAGCGCCCGTCCCACTCATCGCCTCTGCCGCCGCCCCAGCTGCAGCCCCGCTTTCCAGTAACAGGCATTCACACGCTCCTGCCCCTCTTCTCGAGCCCAGCTTCAGACGGAAGTGCTGCTGCTGCTGCCTTTCCCCCTCTACCCTCCAGAAAGAAGCGCTGCTCTCCAGGCACTGCTGGCCATGGCCCTTTTTTTTTTTAAACAAACACTCAGGGCGAAGCTTCGCCCAAGCGCACATCGCATACTTTAAAAAAAAAATGGCGGGGGAAAATCGGAAGCCTCAGGCTTCTGAACGGAAGTGGCTGTACAATGTTGGAGAGCATTCAGATGGGGGAATACAGCGATTACAACCATTGTACTCAGGATACCACCACTTGGGGACCTAGTGGCAGAGTACAACGGTGTAAAGCTGTTTACAATGGTTAGGGACGGAAGGCAGATGTTCGCCGTGTGAATGCCGGTAAGTACACCGATTCCAACCGGCACCTAAACCGTTGTAAATGCCCCGTCTGAACGCACCTAAGAGTGGTGCAACAGTGGGATCAGCTGCCTAGGGAGGTGGTGAGCTCCCGCTCACTGGCAGTCTTTAAGCAGCAGGTGGACAAACACTTGTCAGGGATGCTCTAGGCTCATCCTGCATTGAGCCTAGACCCTTATTCAAACCCTTCTTTGGATAGTCTTTTTGTATTGTACGCTGGGGTAGCCAACCTGCTGCACAGATTCCACAAGTAGCCCCAATCGGCATCAGTTTGTGGCATGCGAGGACAGGAGCACCAACATTTATGGGCCTGCTACAGCATAATCAATGTGGGAGTTTATTAACCCAGTCATTGCATGGCAAATAAAAATAGAAAATTCTCCCCTCTTGTGTCTCCACTGCTTCAAGCATTACTGCTTGTTCTGTGGCTCAGCAGGCTAGTGGCAAAGGCATGAGCAAAGGAGGCTTCGTATGCACTCTAGTGAGTACTAAGGGAGCATTATATTGGACTCGGCTGGTAGCACACTTGAGCCCAAGAGTTTGGCATCCACTACTGTACAAAATTTACCTGATGAACAGACTTTAACCTATAAAGCAGAATCATAAGTTAGCTCCTTCAGGGCTGATACAATCTGCTGGACTACCAGTGAATGGTTCTCTTAACATTTCAGGCAGGGATATCTACAGCCCCATTCCTGGAAAAACGTTTGATAGAGACCATCAGCATGAACAGCACCTGCTGTATCTCTAAGCTATGGCCCCTCTCAAAACATGCTTGCAGATACAGCCAATAATTTACAGTTCTTTCAGCAGCTGATCAATATTAATAGACAGAGTTAAGTGGCAAGCACTGTATTTGGCTACCCAGAAAGATGATTGTTTTGTAAATGATACAGTGAGAAATACAAAACTCTGTCACAAAGAGTTAGTGTTAAACCTCTTTGACATTACTGTGCATTTTATTGGCATTTTACTGACATTTTTGCTGCAGGTATTTTTTAAATCACTTTTTTTTTCTAGCTGCTGTAAAAGCCTTCAAAGATTTAAGACAGAAGCCAGCTAGAGCTGTTTCTTTGGAAGAGTATAAATCGGAAGAACAGCTTACCAAACAACCTGAGGTGACCCAGCATTCCAGTAGCAGTGAATGTAGCCAAATGTTTAAACAAGGCAAAACAGAGGTGAGAGAGAAGTCAGACACTGACAAGGGAAAGAAGCAAATTTGTAAGAAAGAGAAGCAGAAACCTGTGGACAGTGGAAAAAAATGGGCCTCAGTTGATTCTACATTGGAAGCTTTCAAGCATCATAAATTAGTTCCTAAGAGTCAACTGGAAATGACAGTATGTCCAGAAAGAAAGAAATGTCTAGGTGATCTCCTTAATGGGTCAAAAGATGAATCGGATAGTGATGCAAGTAACACTGAAGAAGATGCAGGAGAGGAGTACTTTGATGATAGCACTGAAGAGAGATTCTATAATCAGTCTTCTGGCTCTGATGAAAGTGATGATAATGATGATTTCTTCATTGGCAAAGTAAAGAGGATGAAAAAGAGAGGAACAGCGGATCTTTCATCACTTGCCAAAGATAAAGTCAAGAGCATGGTGGTAAAAAAAGCAAAAGGTTCACAATCTGACACAGTGCAAGATCCAGAAATACAAGGCAACTGTCCAAATGCAAAAGTCAGGAAGCTAGAATCTGTATTTTACACTTCATTGTCCAACTCTAAACAGAAATCCAAGAACGTAAAAAGGTAAGGCTTTACATTTTAAAAATATTGTTGGCAAATTTGGAGTGAGTTGGATGAAGAATGCTTGGCTTCTTACCACAGTGGTTCAGTCCTTGTTATTTTCCTAACTGCTCTGTTTTGATCAAATTGATCATTTTAAGATTTTCCTGGAAGAACTACCCGTGTAACAGCATCACTGACTGGTTTGGGGAAAAGTGCAGTCTATTTATTTATTTATTTTATTCATTTAATTCATACCTCACCTTTCTCCCCAGTGGAGACCCAAAGCAGTTTACATCATTCTCCTCTCCTCCATCTTATCCTCATAACAACCCTGTGAGGTAAGTTAGGCTGAGAGTGTGTGACTGGCCCGAGATCACCCAGCAGGCTTCCATGGGACGAGTGGGGATTTGAACCTTCTTAACTACTATACCACACTGGTTCAAAGCATGCAAAGCCTTATTTAGGACAGGGCCAAAAAATCAGTTTGGTTGTAAGACTGATATCTCCCTTATAAATAAAAGCCGAATGGTGGTGGCACTTCTCTAGAACATTCCACACGCTCCAAAATCAGTTCGCTCTCTGATCTGTCATTCAGAGGGTCTCCCTATCCACTGGCTGCTTTGCCTGAGTCCTGCCTCCAACATTCTAAACATTTTGCTGTTCCCCCCCCCCCCCCCCCCATAGCCAGTCAGAACACAGAGGTTATTTGCATATGCAGCCTCCTTGGCCTTTGCCTCGGAACACAGAGGTCGTTTGCATATGCGACTTGATTGGCTTTTGCCTCTAACATTCTAAACAGTTTTGCTGTTCTGAGGTAAAATGTGTCTAATCTCCAGGTGAGGGCTGGAAATCACTCAGAATTACAACTGCTTTCAGACGGCAGAGATCAGTTCCCCTGGAGAAAATGGTGGGCTCTGTATCCTTATATGCTGCTGAGGTGGCCCCCATATGACAGCCAATGTGACGTAGCAGTCAGGGCTTCAGAGCACAGGAGAGGCTGCAGGTGTGTGGGGGTGGAAAGCTGAAGAGTGAGGGGGAAATAAAGGTAGTTTGATGATTGGCTGGGCAGGAGATAGGGTTGCCAACTCCAGGTGGGAAATTCCTGGAGATGTGAGGAATGGAGCCTGGAGAGGGTGAGGTTTCAGGAGGCGTGGGACCTCAGACAGGTACAAAGCCATAGACTCCACCCTCCAAACCAACTATTCCCTTCTGGGGAACCATTGTTGCCAATCTCCATGTGAGGGCTGGAGGTCACTCAAAATTACAACTGTTCTTTAGGTAGCAGAGATCAGTTCCTCTGGAGAAAATGGTGGACTCAGTGTCATTATACCCTGCTGAGGTCGCCACAGCAAATTGACACTGAGTGTCCAAGGCCGGGGCACCCGCCCAGAGCCTCTTTCTAGAGGTCATTGTATTTATTTCCACAATGGGCCTTTTTCCTAGTCTATAATAAACCATAGCTTTTGGATTGATTTATGTGCTTTACATTCATCTTTATTTTATTTCTTTTAAAACATTTCTATGCTATCTTTCCACCCAAATGGGGTCCCCAAGGCAGTGAACATCAAAATATTTTGACATTTAAAGAGCATTTTAAAAGATAAGAGTATACAAAATACATAAATAATTCAACCTTATTGTTTACACATCATCAAAAGTAATTGCAAACAATGTGATCTTGACTTTTTAAAGTTAAATATGGGGAAATTGTACACCTTCCACTCAACTACAGTAGCTTTTCCTCCTCAGTCAGTTGACTTTCTTTTCTTTCCTAGAACTCCTAGAGACCATCTTTCCAAAAACAAAATGATGGGTAAGTCAGATTGCTTTTGCTTTTCATTTTGGATTTGTAGCACAAAAATATGGTTCTCAGTAGAAAACCAACAACAACAACAACCAGAACTGTGAAACAAATATAAAAATAGTAAAAATACCATCCTTTATATTGTTTTCTTATATGTCTAAGTAATCCAATTACAAGTTATGTAACCAAAAGACTGTTCACTGAGTATTATAAGCTGTAACAGTATAAACATGAACAGAGGATAATAACTCTGAAGTAGTGAGCAAACCCTGATTTTTTTTTTCTGCAGGTAAATGCTACTCCTTTGAAACAATGACTCTGAAGTAAACTCAGAAATACAATTCCATATATACATCTGCAAAATAGTCCAACAGTAATCTGCTATGGAAGCAATCTTTCTTTAAACTTTGAGAAAGCTTTGAAGTGAAACATGGAGATATTAGGCTGGCTTACATGTTGGGAAAGAGGAAAAGAAGCCAGGAAAACCTACAAACATTATTGTTTGCCTATTTTCCCCCGCCAGCACATCCCGGAAGTGACGCGCTACATCGATCACGTTTTCCCTCCGACGATCGGGGCCACGGCCCCAACGTGATCGACGTGATTGCGTCACCTCTGGTGACGCAGCCACGCTGCGCTTCGGGGGGCGGAGTTCCCCCTGGGGCCCAATTCCATGGCGGCGGAAATCGGGCCGCCAAAGCGGGGGGGGGGTTACCCGCCACCCGCCCCCACTTGGCAGCCCTACTTGTAGCTAGGGTAGATTTATTATTTGGAGTCTTTTAAAATAAAATTCTGAAGTTAGACCATCAAATAGTTGAATTACTGTAGTTACTTCTTGCAGACTTATTTTTTCTTCCATTAACAATTTAGCATCCTCAGTTAATTTAAGCATCTTAAGGTTATTTTTAATTTTTTTTAACTCCATCAGCATTTGAGATACCTCCATTGTTATAAACTTTGATAATACTCAGTAAAGGCCTTAATAATCAAACTGTTATTTGATACAGTTGAACCATCTCTCATTTTTATTCCTGGAACTGTTTATTTAGCTTGTTTCTGTTTTAATTTTGCAGCTAATAATTTTCCATCTTTATCGCCATTTTCCCAAAAAAAACCCTTTGTTTTATATAAAGCATCTTTTTATGGAGGAACAGTACATCAATCTGTTCAGGTTTATATTTCTCTGTGTTAATAAATCTCCCAGCTGAAATTCCAGAAAAGAGGTCAAAAGAGTGGCAGCTGTTAAACACTTTTATATGGGAGAAAAAGAAACCCAGGATACGTTATTGTAACATGCATGATAAAAATTAAATGGTGGTCTAGAGATTCCTAATCTTAAATTGTATTATCAAGTTGCTAGAGTAAATTGTTTGAAAGATTGGTGATTCAGTACTGGCCTAAATATTATGAATATGCTACTTATCTTCCTATCACCATATATGTGTTATTACTTCTTTCCTTCGCCTGTTTTCTTTGTGATGATACATCTATTTTTGCATTATATTTAATAAATTTTATTTTTAAAAAAATTAAGAAATACTGACCTAAATATGCTATCTTTTGTAAAGGGACCCTTGAAAAGCTGGCCTTGGGTGAAGAAAGAAAATAGAAAAAAATACTATAATAGTGATAGTACAATTATAAATGTAGTAAGTGTGTGGGATCAAGTTAAAAATAGATTGTCACTAAGATTTTCTCCTTTAGCATCCATTATGAGTGATATGATTGATGAGGTAAGCCAGGAGTTTTTACCTTTGAGAAGATGGGAATTCTCAGGTTCTACTGTTTATGGCAGTATGACAGTTAAGAACCAAGTAATTAACGTTTAATGAGATTAAATATACTTTAGATCCTAGACTTTCACTTCTTGAATATCTCCAAATTAGAAGCTACCTTTGCAGATTGATACAAAAAAATATGCTGTATTAAGACCTGCAACAGATTTTGAGAAATTACTACTAGCAGATGGTAAAAGTATCCTTTCTAGTATGTACTCCTGTGTATTGAAAGCGGTCCCGGCCACCGCTGGTGGCCTTGCAGCTCCACTGGTGAGCCCCATGAGGGGCCCGGCGGTGGACCTGCAAGGCCGGTGGGAGTGCAAGGAAGCCCCGCGAAGGCCCTCCCTGGCCCCAGGCAGGCAGGGGTGGGGAGAGGCAGGGAGGAAGCAACTTACCCTCCCTCTTCTCCGGCCTCCTCCTGGCTGAATGAGGGCCGGAAGCAGGGGGCGGGGCTTCGTTGTGTGCCCCGCCCCCCGTACCTCACCCGGGGGAACTGCGTTCCTCCGCGTCCCCCCCCCCCGAAATGACCTCTGCATTTTGTATTTTAATTGAAAAACTGACAGGAGTCTCCTGGACCATTAGAAGGAATGGAGCTTTGTATCTAACCCAGTTGTAACTCTCCTAGTTTTGTGAAGAATGTTTACATTTATAAAACTGAAATTTGTATAGTCTGTTTTAACCGTTTCTTTGCCATTTACCTGATGCTGTGAAATTATTTTCGGGATTAAATTGCTACTACTATTATCCGTATTTCACAAATGGCTAATTAAAATGAAAACTAGCTTCCACTTGGGTGTATTTGTCCACTTATGTTTAGTTTCCCATATAATTATTTTATTTTGATTATGAACTACATTCTCCATCTAAAAAACTTTAGCTTATAGCAAAATAAAGCAAAGTCCACTTTAACTGTAATAACTGTTTTCTGTTTATATTTGGTTTTAGACAAACTCTATTAAATATTACTTTATATTAGGTTTGTTGGTAGTAACATCACACTGTTCATTCTTGCACAGTTTTTGAAAGAAAATGCCCAGAGAAACAGTTGCCCAAACGTGGAGGTATAAAGCAAGATCTTAAGGGAGGACAGCTGGCACAACCCCTTCATCCTTCATGGGAAGCAAGCAGGAAGCGTCGAGAGCAGACTTCTCAGATCACAGCATTCCAAGGAAAGAAGATTATATTTGAAGACTAATTTTTTTCTTGTAAGTCCAAACTGCTGTACCTATAACATAGCTCAGAGAAAGGAACTTTGCCTGCCCAAGGCCACTTCTGAAGATCAAGAGACCCTTGTGATCAGCGTCGGAAGTGTTAGAAGCCAAGAGCTTGCCGAAGAAAGGAAAATCCCCAATTTTTGCAAAGGGTTTTCAAAGGAGAATGAGGCTACGTGTGGAAAAGGAGTCAGCAACATTACTTTCACAAGCTCTGTTCTCTTTGCTGTAGTTAATATCCAAATTATGTAAGATATTTTTATGTGGTAATTTTCATTTTTCTAACTTTGTTGTATAAAGTCAGTACTAATTGTGAAGTCACTGGGTTGGTTCCGGCAGCCTGTGCTAACTGTTAAGGATCTTCCCCACTTTGCTCTCTTCCCAGCAGCCCTTTCTGACCCCACGATAGTTTGTTTCCTGGGTTCATGGAATCCATGTGGATGAATAGCCATGTGGGTTAAGAGGTTGCAGTGGAGAGGGTGCAAAGAGACGAAATTTCCCATGTTGCCTCTTTCCCCCTTCTCATTGCAGCCCACTGACGCACATGGTTCCCACAGTCCCAGGAACAAACTTTTTTGGAGTCAGAAATGGCTGTTGGGGGGAGGGGAAAAGATCAGTAATCCTAGTTTTGGATCCAACCCAGTAGCTGTAAGAGGCTTTCTTTTTTTAATAGTTCTCTTGGCACATGTCTCTCAGCAGGTCTGTTTTTAAATGACTTAAATGGATATTGCATGAAAAGTGACATGTTTGTTTCTTGGGTGCCGGTCTTTGGAAATCTTATTGACAGATGTCGATGTATATATATACACTTTTTGTACTTAAGGCCTTGTACCTTCTGATTTTTCTAAAATGTCATTCTTCATACGTATCTTTAAATTAAGGCAGTAATTGGCTTCCCAACAGGTGAATAAATTCTTACATATTTAGACCTAAAGAATCCTTTACCTTGGCTGTGAACTCCTTTCATTTGATCAGCTGCTGTACCAGAAGATTGGAGAGTAGCAAATATGACACCATTTTTTAAAAAGGAGGAACCAGGAAATTATAGACCACTCACCCTAACATATATCCAAGGCAAAATAGTAGAAACTGCAATCAAATATAGAATTATTAAGCACATAGAGGGACAAAGCTTGCTGAGGGAAAATCAGCATGGCTTTTGCAAAGGAAGTCCTGCCTCACCAACCTTTTGGAGTTCTTTGAGAAAGTGAACAAGCATGTAGACAACAGTGACCTGGTAGACGTTATATACCTGGACTTTCAAAAGGCTTTTGACAAGGTACCTCACCAAAGATTCCAGAGTAAACTTATCAGTCAAGGGATAAGAGGATGGGTTCTCTTATAAGAGGACAGGTTCTCTTATGGATTAAAAACTGACTAAATGATTGGAAGCAAAGAGTAGGAATCAGGAGACAGTTCTTAACAATGGAAGGACGTAAGCAGTGGGGTCCCACAAGGATCATAGAATGTTAGAGTTGGAAGGGACTTCACAGGTCATCTAGTCCAACCCCCTGCACTCTGCAGGAGCATAGCCGAAACATAGCCATACAACATACCCTAAAGATGGTCGTCCAGCCTCTACAACATACCCAAAAGATGGTCATCCAGCCTCCACTTGAAAATGTCCAGCAAAGGAGCATCCACCACCTCCCGAGGCAGTCTGTTTCACTGCTCAACCACTCTTACAGTTAGGAAGTTTCTCCTAATATTTAGTCGGTATCAACTCCCTTGTAATTTCCACCCATTAGATCTAGTCTTGCAGTCCGGAGCAAGAGAGAATAGATCTGCTCCATCTTCTACATGGCAGCCCTTCAAAGATTTGAAGACTGCAATCATGTTCCCTCTAAGCCTTCTCCTTCCCAGACTAAACATACCCAGCTTTTTCAGCCTTTCCTCATAAGACTTGGATTCCAACCCTCTCACCATCCTGGTTGCCCTCTTCTGGACACGCTCGAGCTTGTCAACATCCTTCCTAAAATGTGGTGCCCAAAACTGGGCACAGTACTCCAGGTAAGGCCTGACCATAGCAGAATAGAGCAGAACTACCACCTCCCGTGATCTGGATACAGTGCTTCTGTTAATGCATCCTAAGATTGCATTAGCTTTCTTCACAGCCACATCGCACTGCAGGCTCATGTTTAGCTTGTGATCAACCAGAACACCTAGATCTCTTTCACATGAGCTGCTGTCAAGCCAAGTCCCTCCCATTATATATCTGTGCCTTTGATTTTTTTATACCTAAGTGTAGGACTTTGCACTTATCTCTATTGAAATTCATTTCATATGTCTCAACACACTGTTCCAGCCTATCTAGTT
>NW_015174896.1:192639-219917 GCF_001447785.1 Gekko japonicus | reverse complement strand
GGCCTTGCAGCTCCACTGCCGAGCCACATGAGGGGCCCGGCAGTGGACCTGCAAGGCCGGTGGGAGTGCAAGGAAGCCCCGCAAAGGCCCTCCCTGGCCCCAGGCAGGCAGGGGTGGGGAGAGGCAGGGAGGAAGCAACTTACCCTCCCTCTTCTCCTGCCTCCTCCTGGCTGAATGAGGGTCGGAAGCGGGGGGCGGGGCTTCGTCATGTGCCCCACCCTCCGTACCTCACCCGGGGGAACTGCGATCCCCCCCGAAATGACCTCTGGAGACAACTAAGAGAGGACATGATAGAGGTTTATAAAATTATGCATGGGATGGAGAGAGTTGAAAAACAGTAATTATTCTCCCTTTCCCAAAATACTAGAACTCAAGGGCATCCAATGAAACTGATGGGCAGTAGGTTCAGAATAGACAAAAGGAAATACTACTTTATACATGTGGAATTTGCTGCCAGGGGATGTAGTGATGGCTGCAGGAATAAACAGATTTAAAAGGGGATTAGATAGATTCATGGAGGACAAGTCTATCATTGGCTACTAGCCATGATAACTGAGGGGAACCTCAGTCTCAGTCACTAAGCTTCTGAATCCCAGGGCCAGGAGGCAACATCAGTGAAAGGCCTCGGTCTCTGTGCCTGGTTGTTGGCTGTCCAGAGGAACTGATTGGCCACTGTGTGAGACAGGATGGTGGACTAGATGGACTATTGGTCTGACCAACAGGGCTCTTATGCTCTAATTATTTCCTGAAGCCTTGTGTGTAGAGACTCCAGTCAAGACAATGAGGTTCAAGAAAGTGAATAGCCAAAATAGAAAGCCTTAATATATCTGTTGCCCTGTTTACAAAGCTAAAGTTCATCTGACCAAGTTATATGAAACCTGAGAATGAGTGTTTAAATATACTTACACTGGTTAATCTCACTGCTAACGTAATTTTAATATTCTGCAAGGCTAAACGGGGATTTGACTCCATGTGTGGCAGTAGTGAAAACGGAAAGCAACTTGGTAGGGATTGTTATAAAAGGGACTGAAGATCAGTCAGTATTGCAATATCTCTCTCAAAGAACTCCAGAAGACTGGTGACGTGGAATTTCCTTTTGTGTATGCCTTGTTAATCTGTGTGTTTAGTAATTCTGCTTTTAACAGCACAGCTTCTGCTACTAATTTACCCAGAAAAGCAGTTAGGTTAACTCATTTGTAATTTCCTTGATCTGCTCTGAGTTCCTTTTTTTAAAAGGTGTTGCATTTACTACTTTCTAGTCACAACTTTTCTTTGAAAATCAAAAGCAGGCCATAGTGATTCCTGCTTCATAGCATCTGAGCTAGAATTTGGAGAGGCTGTCTTTGAAGACTGCCTGGAGGCTGCAGATGGTGCACATGCAGCAGCAAAATTAAATAGCATAGGCAATAGAGAGCACATTTTACCAGTTCCTGTCAGATCTAAGGATTGGAGTGAAGATAATTTTCATCAATATCCCTCAGTGACGTTATTTACCATTACTGTTGAGAAGAGCCCTATGTACAAGAGTGAAGAAAGGACTCATACCCTAGGGACTAGAACATCTGGAGCTACCTGGCCATGGTTCTGCCTGCCCTTGGATTGTGACTTCTTTACAGCTACTGTGGGGCCTTTAAGAGCAGAAGTTGTAAGAGGTATATAGAGGTCATCTGGGACATTTGGGCTGAGTTGCCAACAATATACAGATGACATTCACCCACCAGCAGATCCCAGGGAAGCTGCAGAAACCATAAACAGGTGCCTGGCGGCAGTTTTGGAATGGGTGAGGGCTAACAAACTGAAACTTAATCCTGACAAAATGGGGGTACTGTTGGTGGGGGAAGGTGTGAATGGGTTATTCTCTGTTCTGGATAGGGTTACACTCCACCTAAAGGGGGCAGATTCATAGTTTGGGGGTGCTTCTAGACCCAGGCCTCCTGTTGGATGAATAGGCAGCAGCAGTGGCCAGGGTGTCTTTCACCAACTTCATCTGTTGAGCCAGCTGCAGCCCTGAAGTGGGTTGTGAGGAGTATCACTGAACTCTTGTTCCATCTATACTGGTCTCCAATTTGCTTCTGGGCTCAATTCAAAGTGCTGGTGTGGACCTTTAAAGCCCTGTACAGTCTGAGACCACCATAGCTTAAGGACCGTCTTCTCCCATGTGAACCTACCTATACCCGCTAGAGATTTTTGGAGGCCCTGCTTCAGTTGCCCCTGCCATCTTAAACTTGATTGGTTTAAAATATGTGAAAGGGCCTTCTCAGTCATAGCGTCAAAACTTTGGAACTTCCTCCCTAGGGAGATTTGTCTGTCTCCCTCTATTGGTGCCTTTCACCAGTAGGTGAAGACTTTTCTTTTTGTTTCATCTGGCATCCCACTATAACTGCTAATGGCCCTCCTTCTGGTGTTTATATGTTGTTAATTTAATTATTATATCTTTTTAAATGTCTTTTTAATTGTTCAAATGTTTTAATTTTTGTTGTTTGCTGCCTTGTGAACCCTGGTCAGGTGGAAAGGCAACATAAAAACGGTTTAAGTAAATATTGTATCAATGATTTTTGTATGACTGGTCTAAGGACTGTAGAAATAAATTGATTGATGCATTAGCATACCCCCCCCACCTTGGCAGGCTGACTGAGAAAGTGGAGGCTTTTCAAGACCCCCCTTTTTTTGCTTCTCCAGCCGGCCTGCCAAGGTGGGCAGGAAGCAAAGCAGCGGGGCGATCTCTCCATTCTATTCTATGGCCCATAGAATAGAATGGAGAGATTGCACCGCCGCTGCGGCGCGACTCCAGAGAGATTTTTAACTTTAAACCCCTTCTCTCTAGAGTCGCGCTGCCTTTCCATTGTATTCTATGGGGCCATAGAATATAATGCTCTAGGCAGAAGGAGCTTGGGGGCGGGGAGCTGGTGGCGGGGCTTGCCACCACTGCCATTTGTGCCTGCTCCTGGGCTCCCGGAGCAGAGCTCTGGCCCGCTCCGGCCCCAAACAACCCCTGGTCTTACCTATTTAAAGTACTACGCAAACAGGAAACAGGATGCTTGATGGACCACTTGCTCCCATACAAACATGCCCATTAGTTAAGATTGGCTGCAGGGGCCTTGCAATGCATGCTCCCACTTTCTGAGGCAACCTGACAGGGCCTTTCTGTGGAATGCTATCCCCACAGCAGTTCACCTGGCCTGAGATAAAATCTTATTTTTCAATTATTTTAAGTACATTTTAGAGCTACACTCCCATATTTACCTGCTGGTCTTATTGTTTATATATTTGCTTTCAGCTTTTGATACTGTTATCTTTATGTGAACCACCCCACTTTTTTGGAAGGCCGAGCACCGATGAATAGATTCTTTTGAACTATGGTGCTGGAGAAGACTCTTGAGAGTCCCTTGGACTGCAAGAAGATCAAATCAGTCAATCCTAAAAGAAATCAACCCTGACTGTTCTCTGGAAAGGCCAGATAATGAAACTGAAGCTCAAATACTTTGGCCACCAAATGAGAAGGGAGCACTCACTGGAGAAGACCCTGATGCTGGGAAAGATTGAAGGTCAAAGAAGACGGGGATGGCAAAGGATGAGATGGTTGGACAGTGTCATAGATGCAACGAACATGAAATTGAGCAAACTTCAGAGGACGGCGGAAAACAGGAGGGCCTGGCGAGATCTTTTCCTTGGTGTCATGAAGAGTCGGACTCGACTGTGCGACTGAACAACAAATGAGGGAAATTCTTCAATAAAACCTATTTAATTTACTCTTCAAATCTGGACTCTACTGTGCCTACTGTGCCGGACCTTGGTATACAATTGGTGTGCAGTCCCTGTACCACTCTAGTCTGCATAGCTAATTTCCCCAAACATCGAGTCAGACCATTGGTGGTAACACTATGCAAAACTATGCAGAGAGCCAACATGGTACAGTGGTTAAGAGCAGCAGACTCTAATTTGGAGAACAGGGTTTGATTCCCCACTCCTCCACATGAAGCCTGCTGGGTGGCCTTGGGCCAGTCACAGTTCTCTAAGAACTCTCAGCCTCACCTACCTCACAATGTGACTCTTGTGGGGAGAAAAAGGGAAGGCAATCGTAAGTTGCTTTGAGACTCCATAGGGTGCAAAAAAGCAGAGTATAAAAACCAACTCTTCTTCTAATAGCTGCATTAGTCAAGAGAGTTATGTAGGGAAGGAAAATTGAGTAAAATCACCCTTTGCCTCCTCCATTGGCCGTGTTCATAGTTCATTTATAACTGTGCTGATCCCTAGGCCTTAAAGGCAAGGAAAGGATGTGTCAGAGTAATTTGTGAACAATTTGTTCCAAGAATAAATTAGGGCTTCATTAGAATACCTGGACCAGTCAGTCAAATTTCCTAAGGCTGTCTGAAAAATAGTTAGATCCATAAGTCAGCAGAGACAGATAATTAATGGGTCCACCAACCCAGGAAAAATTAGTAGGAAGTTAGGAACCAGTCCAACCTTCTGCTTGGTATAGTTCTGCTTATCTGTAAGTGTAATTTCTTCATCCATCCATGAAGGTATTTGTGTTCAGTTGCACAGAATCATATGAAACTCAGATTAGTGAAAGATGACTGGTATCTTCAAGCACTGTTGTAAAACACCTTTAACTCTGTCTTGGCTAGGTGTCACTATTGGGTAGGTTTTGCACGCCCCTCCCCCCAATTTTCACATACTATGCATGCATATTAAGTTTGAGTTTTCTGGCCTTTCTACTATAGCAGGCAGCTAGAAATCTCCAACCCATTTTTGGACTTCCTCCCACCCCCATGCTGTTGAGTTTAATCTACTGCACTCCTGAAGCTAGGATTCTCAGTAAGTTCCACCATATACAACTGCATATTTGTGTTTTTGACCAAAAGTTATTTCTAAGAAATAAAAGATTCCACTTAACCAATGAGAGGGAGCTGGATTAAATACTGTTTTGGTGGCAGGTTGAAGAGACACAATGAGCATTTGAAACATTTTATTCAGGTCATCTTCACAAATTTTCATCCATGATACAAGAATCTAGCACAAGAATATGGAAATGCAATGAAGAATACAAAGCTAGTGTATGAATAATTATAAATAATTTTTCAGAGAAAGATGCATAAGTTTTAGAGATTTAAAAAAACAACCTGAAGTAAATATTGAAAATTCCTTCAAGAATATTAAGTGGCATTTCATTGAACCTGTAACATTTGTTGCTTATAGATTTCCTGACAGCAAGCTAGTTTATTTCAGTTCAAGTTAAAATATGTAAGCACCTTCAAATATCTGGAATGTGAAAAGAATGTATTTGTTATCTTGTAAAGCACAGGGTAGACCACTTCCAATGAAATGAGTATTCTTCAGGTTTCTTCTGTCCTAAACCATAAGAATATACAAAAAGCCTAACTGAAAAATGTTCATGTATCTGTTATTTATTAGAAATCCCGTACAATTTATCATGGTTCATGAAATGCTTGATGTAGTAAAGCTTTCTGTACTAAAAATTACAGAGCAGCCAAGAATATAGTTAAGAAAGCCTGTCACCCTAGCAAATTTTGATATATCACTGGTAACTTGTCATATGTCCCAAAATCCACAATAGAATCTCCAAATCACAATGAATCAGCATAAATTATTGTTAGACTAACTTTAGCTAACGCCAGAGTCCAACTGCAACATATGATTCCTGTTCACATCATAAGTATCAGCATAAATCCTGTCTTTGACAAATTAAAATACTATATTCCGGAATGAGACATTTGCATAGTGATCATGTGCAGACGTCACTCAAAACTATCAGGTAGGTCAGCCCTTGACCTGCCTTTATAAAGTCATCATTATTCCTGTGCCCATGTTGCTCTCAGTAGTCACTGGCTACCCGATACCAGCCACAGTTTTTTCCTGATGTACTGCTAAAGCATTTGTTTTAAAGGTGGCCTGCAACTAAACAAGCTAGATAGTATGTGGTTGCTTGTAGTTGTTCACATATGAAAGGCCACACAGTATATGTGAATGCACTCTATTATAAGAAAATATGGTGGTCAGGACTGGAGTCCAAAGACATTAAAGTGATGGGTGGAGAGCCCCGTCATTGGTAAACGGAAAGGAAGAAACATGTTTGTTAGACTGCTTGGAAAGTTTTAGCATATTGTGGTGCCTTTCATAAAGAAAAATATTTTATCTGAATTCTCAAAGCAAATTAGATAGCCTCAAGCATATTTAGTCACCCAACATTCAAGCTAAAAATGTGCATTGTTCTAAACCACTGAAGTGGTACAAAATACCTTGTAAGCTCCAAACTAAATATAACCACTTCTTATATATTGTACTATATGGAATGTAGTCAAAATCCAGCCCTTCTTAAAAGTCAGGCAGCTACCCAAACATAGTCAACAATGACTACTTTCAGGGCCTATTTGCAACCTAAGCCATGTGGGGTGAGGCTCCCTCTGTAAAAAAATAATTTCACAGTTTTAAAAATCCTCACTGTTAGGTTTTTACTTGCAGTGAGAATAAATCACCTGCCAGTAGCAACCATTGGGTTATTTGGGGGGTGCAATATTTAAATTCTAAACATTTCAAGACTGGCTCTTGAACCACCAATGCCTTCCATGTCAGTTATATTATAGACAGCCTACCTTCACTTCTTCTGAAATCTTAATTCAACATACAGTTTAAACTACACTGTCTGGCAGGTTCATGGGAAATCTACATTATCCTACTTCTTCATCCACTAAACCTATATGCTATATTTTCAAGGGGTTTTTAATGCTACCTTACTGCTGATTTTTTAAAGTGAACATACATCATTTTAAACAATGTCAGTGGTTCCCAGCCTTTTTGATATGGTGACCCACTTTTTAAAAAAGAGCATACAGAAATGAATAAAATGGCAAGAACTCAGGACCCACTCACAGGCTTCACAACCTACTTTGGGCTAACAAACCACAGGTTGAGAAACACTGACGTAGGTTACCTATTCCTGTGAAGTAGTTTCAGGACACCTGTTTAGAAAGCTTTCTGTTCACAGAGACCAAGTAAGAAAAAAATGTGCAAATACAACTACCTGCATTGGGAGGGCTGCTTAGTGTTCTAAACTATCTTTCAGAAGTAAGTGGTTCATGTCAAAAGTTCAGTATGCTTTTTGCTTACAAAAATGGTTCACTTGCTAATACATTTAAAATGTAAACATGTTTCATATGTAAAGGTTTAACTAGTGCACAGGCATTGCTCCATTAAATATTAAGAGTTCTTGAAAAGTGAACAATGCCTTTCTGTTTTTGGTAGAACGTATGAAGCTAGTTTTGCATTGATGGAAGCCTTCCTTCTGCTCTTTCAGTATTCTATCTGATCCAAAAAAATATGAAACTAGTTTCACAATCCCCAAGAAGCTTCAGTCAATAGCTGCTCAGTCCTCCTGTTGCTTGGTAAAATGGAGGGCATTATCAAACAAAATTTTGTGATACGGCATTGGTGCGGAGAAGAGGTGTCTTTTAAATCGAATTATATGATTTGCCTGAGCATATACAAACATGCTCTTGGTATCCCAGCCTACCTGAGCACCCTATAAATTGTAAGTTCATTCACAGATTTCCAGTAGTCTAAGCAAGGTATTTCTGTGAACAACTTTCCTATAGAATTTGAAAACATGTATAAAGCACCAGTTCACACTTTGCAAAAGCTGAATGCATGAACAAAGCAAAAATTCATTTTCAAGAAGGTCTTAATGCATTAAAGTTGCATTAAAATTCTCTGCATAATATCTGGTCATTTTTTCTTCAGTTTTCAAAAGTTTTTACATCCCATTTCAGTTTATGAAATAACTTCCTCTAGAAATCTTCAGCAATGGTGTATACATTTTCTTTCATCTTAGTATCTAGTAAAGAGAAAATAAACAATAAGTGCGGCAGATACTGGATCCAAAGTTCTAAATAAGTAAATGATTAATTAGTTCTAAAATTTCATCAGTATGGTTAGCAAGAGATGTTTCTTCTGCTAAAAATGTTGAGTAACCTCCACCCCCACCAGACATTTCATCTGTGACAAAACCCTAGCCATATGCTGGGACAAAAGACTACCAAGGTCTGTTGCTACTGTCCACCATACAGATACTGCTGTGCTTGGGAAGAATAGCTTCAAATATCCACTAGCAAGAGATTCAAGCCCTTTGCATCTTCTTGCCTTGGCTTTCATTCAAGTTTTAGAAATTACTCCTGGCAACTGCAGCAAAAAGAGTACAACGGCCAGATTGATTGTGGTTAGGGCAACTCTGAACTGAAGGCATGGCTCAACCTATTAAAATACAGCCCCTGATTCCTGATTCCACTGCAATAAATAACATGTTTCATTGTAACTTCCATTCAGGTTATGATCCAACACAAGGACTTTGCTAGGTCTGTGCAATCTACCCAGCTTTCTTCTCCCCTCATCAGCCATTTCCAAATTTCAACCACTATAAAGTTTATTCCTGGGGTCATGTGGAATAATAAATAGCCATGCCACTTGGTGCTCTGCACTGCAGAGGAAGAAGATGACAAAATCGCTTCTGTTTTCCTCTTCTGTCTGCGTCCACAAAAATTCAAAAAGTAACAATTCAACTTTGGTACAGGAGCAAGAAGAAAATAGTTCTGTGAGCTAGTTTTCATGAACTGCTTTACAAATTACTTTGTATCAGTCGCTGTATGTATAACAGGAATGCTGTTGAACACTTCTTCCTAAGCTGTTGTTCACAACAGTAGTTTACCTTTTCCATTTATCCAGTCCCAAATCCTGTCATGTACACACTCACGTACAAACAAAAATTAAAATCAGCACACAAACACAGGTACAATACATATTATGAACGGTAGACAATTCATTTGTATTTCTGCTTCTATGTACAACTGAGGACACACATAGTGAAAGATAGACTGCACTGATTTTAAACACACACGTTCTATGTCTTGCGTAAAAATAAAAAGATAATTAGCTGGATTGGCCATTATAGCCACCAGAAAGTGTCTTGGCGGGCAGGTGCCCAATTCTTCTGAGGCTCCTGCCCAGCAAAGAGGACAGCCAAACACAAGCCAGCACTACTGGGCAACCGCACTGCCCAACTCCACCCAAACCTTGTGGGGGTGAGGAGACCAGCCTGGCTGAGCACAAGCAGTTGCTGCTGGGTGGAGGGAAGCTGCAGCATCACTGCTGGATTGGTGGGGCAGACATGGAGGCAGCTGCTGCCATGCAGGCAGAGGGCAATGATAGCACCCATCTTCTCCCAGCTAGCCTGAATCTGTTGAGATCAGTAAGGACAGATGCGTTGCCCATGTTTGGCTGCTGAGAAGTGTGGTAGTGCCTCCTTTGCTCCAACTGGCTCTTTCTTCCTCTCATCCAAGGATCCTTGCAGGAGAAAATGCACGGCCCTGGTGACCTCCCAATCCTCCCTTGAAGACAGTGTCTTAGTGATTCTCTTGATAGCTTTATGAGGAACAGTTTCTGGAGAGTTTGTAAATGCAAACTATAAGAAAGATTAGAGCCAGGAATAACAGCTAAATCTCACTGAGTCTAGGCCGCAGTAGGAATGCACAAATCCCTTTTTTCAGTCCTCAAAACAAGATTTCAAAACCAAAACTATTTCAGAAAGAATCTGTGTTGTCTTCTATTGTGATAGAAAATGAACATTCACATTCACATTATTTTAGGTTAATTCCAGGCCATACCATTGTATTGATTTGATAAAAAGTCAACAAGTCTTCATTTAATTAGAAGTAGTTCTGATCTGAAAGCACAGCAACTCTGAAGCTAAGGGAAATAGCAAAGGTATCAAGGAAACACACACTATTGCACTCCCTAAGCCTGACGTTACAGCACACTCTACTTCCTAAATACCATAAAATGCTGCAATTTACTGTAAAATATTTGAAGGAAAAGAGCAAAAACTTACGGTGAAATTGTGCAGCCAGAGGCATATGCATGGTGGCCAGTATAACGGATATCACAACGTACGATATTGTTGGAGTAGTCCGATTCTGGTACCAAATAGCTAGGGTTTACACTAACCTGGAAAAAAAGTACACTTTGTACTTCAAATTTATATATATCATTGTACAAAATATAGTTTAATAAAATTGGATACCTTCAATATGTAATTTCCAGGCTTTACATCTGTAATATCAATCCATTGGCAGTCTATGTCAGCATTGTAAGTGTCGTAACAACCAGGACTCAATCCCTAGAATTGGACAGATATAAGAGAGACTACTTTATTATTTTTTTCACTCAACAACCGTTAGCACATCTGAAGAAACAAATGTAATAACTTGATTTACAAAGTTAGTTTCTTCTTAAAATATGGTTTTACAGTATGATGGAGTAATCTTAATGTAAAATTTTGATGAACAAAATAGTAAATCAAGCCTTACCTTTCCAATATCAATGCTGATATTTTTTCCTGACAAATATAGTAAAAGCTGTGTTATCTAGCACTTGATTATCCAAAATGCTCATTTAACCAGCATAGCCCAGAAGGCAAGCTCCTCCCTCTCAGCCACCACACTGTTGCATCTTTGGGCACACAGATGCCCCACCCATCTCTCCAGCCAGCCAGGGTGATGCCACAGGCTATTGCTGGGCTTCTCTGAGCTGCACTGCCAGCTAATGCCATCCTTGGGTGCTTCCTTCTTCAGTCTGCTTCAAACTGGCAGAAGCCAGCTCCGCCAGCAAGCTCCCAGACAGCTGGCTTGCTTTTCTGTCCGTTGTGTAAGAGGACTCCATGGCTCAGGGAAGGCTCAAACCAGATGTGGGCGCTGTCACCATGACATACCAATTGGGGTGGGGTTTGGTCACTGGATTTCTCCAGGTAGGGCAAAGCAGGAAGCATAAGTCTCTGTACATCTGGTGACCCCCCCCCCAATCCCTATGACTGGTAGATAATGAAGCTTTTATTGTATTCAGAAGTGGTGGTATTTTATAATGAAACCTATTTCCACTGTTCATTTTTTTGAGGATAGATGATCTCTTCCTCCAATATGAATGTCATTATCATTATAGAAATGTTTTGCTTTATGAACAATCCAAGGATTGTTCCTTTCCCCATTCATCACTCTGTCAAAACAAGGCAACCATTCCTGTTGGCTAAACTGGAGTGATTTAGAAAACAGAGAAGTTACATCTGACTCATTCTGTTTCCCCATTGGTATATTCGTAGATTAAAACAAGCTTCTATACTAACTTCATGAAACCAACTATTGTCTTGAATGATAGCTCCATTTAAGCCATGCACACTCAGGCCTTTAAATTCTATGTAATAAGTGAGGTCCAGGTTTCTTTCTCCTCTCTGAAATCATTCCAAGTGGAGTCTGACTGCCCTTATGAAAAGTACAATGTTTGGCCACAGATTCTGTGTCACTTGGCAGGAGTTAAGTACTTGCTGTGGAGAGGAAGGTCATGGGTATATTGAGAACTGGCAACTACATACATTTTTTTTGGTCTGGAATATGGATGTAGTCTTTGGTTGCTCAGAAAAATATCTCATGCAAGCACAGGTTTCAAAGCAACGTATGTAACCACAGGAATTCTAATGGAATTCGGAGCAGCATTAGACACTTTATAATGCCCAATGGCTAAGCTGTTTATAAAAGGAATGGTTACAACGTATCTCAAGTAATTTTTATATATTTTTTCTATATATTTTTCTATATTTCTCATAAATTATTCACCATTATATTATCATATAAACATTAAAACATAGAAAGCATCATATATCCAAACATCTAAGTATCGTCTTTTTATATATCACAAAAGATATTGCACAACCCCTTTATCAACACCAGACCTCCTCAATTGTACAAAAGTTTCAAGAGGGAGGACTCCTTTAAGTCCACTTTGAATCAGTGCTCATTCCTTCTCCAACAGAGGTCCAGATATCCTCTGGGATATCTCAACCACTGTTGGAGGAGGAATGAGCACTGATTCAAAGTGGACTTAAAGGAGTCCTCCCTCTTGAAACTTTTGTACAATTGAGGAGGACTGGTGTTAATAAAGGTGTTGTGCAATATCTTTTGTGATATATAAAAAGACGGTACTTAGATGTTTGGATATATGATTCTATGTGATAATGTTTATATGATAATTAATATAATGGTAAATAAATTATAAGAAATATAGAAAAATATATAAAAATTACTTGAGATACTTTGTAATCGTCTGTAGCACGGTATTTGTTGATTTTTGGTATTTTCTACTTACCGTGGGTCTTATTTTGGTTTTGTAAAAGGAATGGGCCATATGTCCCAGTGCTCTCATTTGGCGACTGTCAATGACCTCTTATACATAGTATTTCTTTTGTGATTACTGTGATCCTAAGTAATTTATTCAGTACAGAGCTGGCCAATGACTGGGTGTTGCAGTTGGCTTGTCACTTCTACCAGATTTTCATAATTGCTGAGAGATAGCATAACAAATCCTCTTCTAAACTTCAGCTCAGGGTACAAGGGTAGAGGGCATGTCAATATCTATGTCCAGTCATAATGAGAGCAGAAAATCCAAATTGGATTAAAAACCTGATCAAGGAGGTGAATAGTGCATGTTCCACATGCTATGAATAATTTTCATGATCTAGACTTGTATGTAATATTAATACATAATGCTTTCAAGTGGGTTTCATCAAGGATTTTCATTAGAAATGTGCCAGAACTGCATACATTCCACAGAACAAATTTAGCTTCTTTTCCCCATGGTAGAACTAACATAATCACATGTTCCTGCAATTCACGTTTGCAGAAGCAGTAACTAGAAAATCATTGCTCGGCTACTACAGTTGCTTATGAATTGCAAGAGTTCTTCAATAGATCTTTCATACAGAATACAATATTCCCAACTGGAGAACCATAAAAAATATAAGAGCTTTTGTTGATTAAATGAAAGATCTATTTAGTCCAATATTCCATTTCTTAAGGTGTTTAACTAGATGCCTCAAGGAACCACGTAATCAGGAACTGAAAGCTTCTGTCTTCTTCTGTTTCTCCTCCCAGTGTCAACAACTAGAACACAGAGATGCACTGCTAATTGCCACTGACTGATGGTTTTGCATGTATTTGTACAGTTCACTTTTAAAAGCATCTAACCTAGTGACTATAATTAGATTTTGTGGCAGTGAATTCCATAAGATGAGTGTTATATACCATTTTTGTCCTATCATAATCTAGTACTAGCCAATTTAACGGAAAGGAGAAAGTGGTGGCCTGGATCCAAATCTTGAGTTTTCTTAAGAGAGGGAGGCAATTTTGCTTATTCCCTCTCCCACTGCAACCCCTCCACGTTATTTCTAAAGGTCCAGTAACTCCGCAAAACAAAATATCAGGGGTCTAAGTTGGCTGAAGTGGGAGGGAGGAATCAGTGAAATTTGCCACAACCACCCCTTAAGAAATGTTAAGGGTACTGTCGTTTATTTTATGTGTAAAAGTGTTAAAATGTTTTTATGTATTTTATTATTATTTGCTTCATTAATTCCCTGCCTTTCTCCCAGTGTGGTCTCAAAGCAGCTTACATTGTTCTCCATTTTACCCTAACAACAACCCTGAGAGAGTGTGACTGGCCCAGGGTTACCTAGCAAGCTTCTACAGCAGATCATATTCCAATACATATTCCACTATACCATGCTGGTTCTAATTGCTTTTAGACATCCTAGCCTACTGTGCTTTCCTGCACTGGAAGTGGACAGTGTCATAAGTTGCAACTGACTTATCACCTGTAGGGTATTCAAAGGAAGAGATGAACAGAGGTGGTTTGCCATTGCCGGGTCATGACGCTGAACTTCCATTGAGGTCTCCCATCCAAGTACTAACCAGGGCTGATCCCACTTGGCTTCCCAGAGCTGACAAGACTGGGCTAGCCTGGGCCATCCAGATCAGAGCAGTTCAGGTCCCTACTGCTGCCCTAATTTATACTATCTGCCAAAAATCCAGATGGATGCACCAATCCCAACAAAGTCCCAAGCATTAGTTTCCATGTACTGCATCCCTGACTACCCTCCTCACTACTTACCTAAAAGGAAGATGCAAGCAAAAGTGATAAGGGTGGCCATAGATTAATCTTACACTGTGCTAAAGTGTTGTGGTCAGTTAAAAGTGATTGAAGTTGGCTTGTATTCTGACATCAAAGAGGAAGCTTTATTTTATTCAATTACCTTACCTGTGTATGTGCTGTACATGCGTATCGTCGATAGTATCCGTAATCACAAGAAGTATCTTCAAGACAAAAACTTGCTTTGTGTCCTTCAGCTACTCTCCTATGTGAGCTTGCTTCAAGCAAGTCATAATGGCTGAACTCATCCATACTGTGGTAATGCCTGTCAAACCACAAGCAACTTAGTAGACAGAACTGCTCCCCCGACACCATGTTAAAACCAACAACCATAGTTGCTTGCTGGGCCACAATTATCTTGAAAGTACATCTTTATGAACTGTTTAAAACTTAATTAAAAATGGGTTAATATATTGTGCTCCAATGATTACATTATCTACAGATTGCATTCTCTACATTCAGACACTATATAAAAATAAACTTTAAACAAATTAAAGATATGCACCAGCTTTTTACCCAAAGAGAAAGCGATGCACCAGTTATATTAAGAGTAGGAAGCACCAAAGTGCCTATATGTATGAGCAGTACAACCCCCAGTTGTTACCTCTGGGCACTGTTCATCTCACAGAAAATGCTTACATAGCATACTGTAAATTCCGAAGACATTCTATATCTGAAGGGTGTTTTTAATCAATAGGCCCAATTATTATACTAATTTACTTGAACATTTTCTTTAAGCCCCATTTTGTTACCTTATAATGATACTCTATTTTTTCTAATTGTTTTGTTCTAATTGCTATATTATACATCAGGGAGTGGCTCAGTGGTAGAGTATCTGCTTGGCATGCAGAAGGTCCCAGGTTCAATGCCCAGCATCTCCAGCTGAAGGATCAGGCAGTAGGTGATGTGAGACATCTGCCTGAGACCCAGGAGAGCTGCTGCCAGTCAAAGTAGACATCACTGACCATGATGGACCAAGTGCAAGGCAGCTTCACGTGTACATATTTAAATTGCTAGGTAACATTCTAAATGTCTTTGTTCACATTTGTTGCTGCACTGTTTTTTTTTTAATGGCAAGTTAATCAATTGTATCTTCAGCCAATCAGCTATCTTCTCTCTCTAACATTCTACTGTTGTTATTTATGGCATATACAATATAAGATGGAATCAATCAGTTCTTTAGCACAACTGTTTCCCCTTGTGATCTAAAGCATGAAAGGATATATTTTTCTAAGTGTGTGGTCTAAATAGATGAGGACCAAAAGCTTGTTTCTGTTGTGTGGTGGTGGTTACATCATAAAAACCATCACCAGTTTAAATTGCATCTTTGTATTCTGTTCAGATATCTTGACTTGGAAAAACTGCAAGAAACTTCAATTCAGTACAAGAGGTTTGGACCACTTTCAAGATTGGTATCAACATTATGTTCCAAAAAGTGATGTCAGTCACCTAAATTCCTCCGTAATTATTGAATAATTATATTTCTTATGCCCAGTTGTGTCAAAATTATTTTAAATCCCATTTATGTTGTATCTGAAATGGCTCCTAGAGACTCATTTTCTTAGGAAAATGTCATAAGCTCATGTTTCATGGAAAGGGTTCCAACCTTTATAGCTTCTTTCCACACAGTAGAAAAGAGAAAAACCACATCACAATAAATAAGAAGAGAACATAATTTTAAAGTACCATACTGAACACTCCACTCACTGATGACAGCTGTGCCACTCCCAAGA
Source organism: Gekko japonicus (assembly GCF_001447785.1). Classification (NCBI taxonomy): domain Eukaryota; kingdom Metazoa; phylum Chordata; class Lepidosauria; order Squamata; family Gekkonidae; genus Gekko; species Gekko japonicus. The sequence continues at coordinate 204,147 of NW_015174896.1, read as the reverse complement.
GTATCGTGGTCGGCTTGGTAAGAAATCTGATGTGCCTTGATTTTTCACTCTCTGAGGGAATCTCAGAAGCACTCTGTTATCATAGTCTCTGACATCTGATCTATAAGCTGAGCTGCAAAGATTAAAAAAATGCATGCATTAAATAGATTTGAAATTGCAGTCTTTGACCCTTATGACTCAGCAATGTTTCTTGCTAACTGCTTATTATCCAGAATGCCAACAGCTGAAGTTACTTAACAACTTGCAGTGAAACACCTATATGCTTTTCTGAGTTGGTTTCAAGTTATTTAAAAACCAGGTTGACATCACGTAATGTTTTCCTGATGGCTTGTTATCCTAGCTACTCTGAGTAGTTCTGCTTACAGACTGGGACTTTCCCATCCCCTCCTTCCTGCTGTCACCTCTTGCGCACACACCCCAAACTCGGGGTCAAGGGACCCTAACCAACTACATAAGATGTTCCAGAGAGGGCAGCTGCTGGAAGGAACTGATCAGGGAAACAGGCACCCATTTACAGCTAGAAGTGTCTTTTACTTATGCAAGGGTACCTTTTGAACCCAAAGCAATAACCTCTGTAGGATTTGAGCCTCATTAGACTGTGCCCGATGCCTGCATTTAGCAAAAATATTTAACCAAACAGCACAAGTAATTTCAAATATGTGCTAATATTCATAATTACACTGATGAATATATAGAAAATAGGCCTACTACTTAAAATAATAAAAAGTACTTCCCAGGCCTGCATTTTATTTATTGAGCAGTTATTTAGCCCCTGAAAACTTTCCTTGGTTATAGATGCCATGAAATTTAGCAAGGCCTAAATTTCTTATTTTTCAATATGCCTACCAATTCACACCACCTACGCTTGTCTGCTGCTGACACCCACTCCCTGTATTTCCTTCCACTCCTGCTAATTTCAGCAGAATTTACAGTCCATTCCCTCACTTCTCTCCTGTTTTAAAAATATCATTGAAAAATCTTATGGAATGTTGTGCCATTTCTCTGTGTGTGTGTGTGTGTGTGTGTGTGTGTGTGTGTGTGTGTTTTAAGTGTCGTCAAGATGCTTCCAACTTAAGGCAACCCAATGAATTAATAACCTCCAGAACATCCAATCGTTAACAGCCTGCCTCATGTCTTGCAAACTGAGGGTCATGGCTTCCTTGATTGAATCCATCAATCCCATGTTATGTCTTCCTCTGTGGAGGGGAGGGGAAGGGATGGGAGTTTGTAAGCAGCTCTGAGACTCTGAGTGAAGGGCGGGGTATAAATCCAATCTCCTCTTCTTCTTTTGTCACCTTCCACGTGACATTATTGTCTTTTCCAGTGAGTTTTGTCTTCTATAATGTGACTAAAGTATGATACTGTAGTTTAAGTCATTTCAGCTTCTAGGACGAGCTCAAGCTTGATTTCATCTGGAACCAGCTTATTTGTCTTTTTTTTAATTAATTTTTTTTTAAAGTTATTATTTGTCTTTTTGCAGTCTATGAGAATGAACTTGTTTGTCTTTTTGGCAGTCCACAGTATCCATAAAGCTCTCCAACAACACCACATTTCAAAGGAATCAACCTTTATTCCTGTCAGCCTTCTTCACTGTCCCACCTTTACTATGCTATGAATTCTCTTGGTTGCCAGTGACACATCCTTACACTTAAGAATCTTTTCTAGTCTTTTCATGTCTGCCCTTCCCAGTCTCAATCTCTTTGTGATTTCATGGTTGCAGTCTCCCTTTTTGTTGAAGATTCTGAACAATTTAATTTTTTTCATCGCCAGCCTTAAATTTGTGTAATTTCTCAGAAGTCATTACTTTTGTCTTCTTGATGTTCAGCTGTAATCCTGCTTTGACATTTTCTGCTTTAACCTTCATTAGTAGTCATTTCAGGTCTTCACTATTTTCTGCCAGTAATGTGGTGTTATCTGCATATCTCAAACTATTAAAAGTTTGCTTCCACTACTTTTCACCCCATCTTCATCTAAATCTAATCCATCTTTCCTTATGATGTGTTCTGCATATAATTGAAGAGACAGGGAGATAAAATACATCCTTTTCTGACATCTTTACCAACTGGAAACCATTCTGTTTCTCCATACTCTGTCCTAACAGTAGCTTCTTGTCCAGCATACAGGTTGTGAATCAAAACAGCCAGATGTTGTGGTACATCCATTTCTTTTAAAACCAAACATAACTTTTTATGATCCATACAGTCATAAGCTTCACTGTGATCAATTAAAAAGTGGATTTTCTTCTGAAATTATTTCATCTGCTCCAGTAACCAACATAAATATGATCTCTAGTGCTTCTTCCTTTTCTGAATCGGGCTTCAATATCTGGCATTTATCTTTCAATATATGGTAACAGTCTTTGTTGTAAGATTTTGATGGTCCAACAGCTGCTACAATCTTTGACATCTCCTTTTTTCAGAACTGGAATGTAGATTGAGAATTTCCAGTCTGCAGGCCATTGTTTTATTTTCCATAATTGTTGGCATATTCTTGTTAAAATTTTGATAGACTCCATTTCTGGGGCTAGAAACAGCTCTATTGATATCCCACCTACTCCAGGTGCTTTGTTTCTCTCAATTGCTTTTATTTATTTTATTTATCCCTTTTATTTCTTGTGAAACAGATCTCTTGTTCTTCCTTTTTTCTATTCTCTTCTACTTCTTTAAACTGGTTATTATAGTAGTTTTCTTTATTTCTACGTGCAAGTTGCTGAAATGCTATATTTAGAGTTCTATTTCTGTTACTTTACTACCTTTACTGATTTTAAAAGTTTCATCAGTCATCCACCAAGGCTTTTCATTTCTTTCGGCTACAGAAATAGTCTTTGCACATTCTTCCTTGATAATATCTCTGGTTTCAACCCACAGTTCTTCTGGTTCATGTTCACTTTAACTTAGTAATGCAAATCTGTTATTTACATGGTCCTTACATTTTCCAGGAATATTGTTTAGATTGCATTTTGGCACTATGAATGTTCTGGTGTTTTTCTTCAGATTTATTCTAATTTTTGATATCTACTATTGATGGTCAGTATCACAATCAACTACCAGACTTGTTTAAGCAGAGAGAATAGAGCTTCTCCATCTTCTCCTTCTAATCTATTTGAGTTCTGTTTTGGCCATCTGGTGATGTTCATATATACAATCATCTATTCAGTTGCCAGAAATGTGTTTGCAATGAAAAAATTGTTGTCTTCACAGAATTCTATGAGTCACTTCCCTGCTTCACTTCATGATCCTAGCCCAAATCTTCCAACAACCTTTGATTCTGCTTTGTTTCCTACTTTTATGTTCCATGCACCTATGATTATCACAACCCCCCAGCCATGATTTTTTTGGGGATAATTAGATTATATATGAAATTAAAATTAAATTACCTTTAAATTAATGGAGGGGGGATGGAGGGGGGAAAGAAGAGGAGTGACCCAGGCCCAGGTTGCCATTGGTGGTCAGTCCCACCTATTCGCCCTGCGGGGAGCTACCCTCAAGCCACCCTCATCTGCCTTCCTCTCTCCCTCCATGCCCGAAAGCGTGCAACACACCAGCTAGCAGTGGCAATGGAGGAAAGCTGGGTCCCCCTGCCCCTCGCACGGCTAATGTGGGAAGGGTCTGGGGGGCCTGGCCATCCACAGCACCTCTCTTGCCTTGGCACCCTTTCACAGATGGGTCCCCAGCCAGTGCGCTTCCTTCCCCAAAGGGCTTGACCCCCTCCAGGCAAGCAGGTGGCGGCTGGACCAACCAACCTGGGCTGCCCTCACAATAGGGAGCACTGCCCCCAGAACCTCACCACTGGTTACGAGACTGCCTTATCAACACATCTTGTTTAGGTATGTGATCAATTTCTTCCTGAAGAATTGCATAACATTTTTCAAGTTCTTTTTCATAAGCATCTGTAGTTGGGGCATAAACTTGAATGATGGTTATTTTGATAGGCTCCACATCAAGTCTGATGAATATTTTTTGGTCAAACTTTGCATTATAGCCCCTGATTGCTTATGATATGTCTTGCCTCACTATTAGAGCAACTCCATTTCTTCTATGTTCATCATTTCCACTCCACTTTAGTTCACTCACTCCCAGGGTTACAATGTTTAATCATTCAATATCTCATTTTATGATTTCGAGCTTACCTTAATACATACTTCTCACATTCTGTGTTACTTACATTTTAACTTCAGTATTGCAGAATACCTTTGTCTGTTGCATGCAAGTCCTCTAAGAATATTTTTAGTGTGCTGTCTGTTCTAATAGATTTGCTAGAGTTATTAAAGATAATATCATAACAAAATCTAGGCTGGTACTGCTATGAAACTCCTTTTTAAAGCCAGCTTTGCATACCTTAACTTGACAAAAAACCATTTTGAATTCAACTCCAAGCAAGATGAGAAGATCCTTATTCAATTATCCTATTAGATAAGCTGGATACAGATTTCCAACAGATTAAAATAGATCAAACTAACTCCAAAGAGCATCATCAAACCTGGGACATGCCTTCAAGCTTCATTTTTTAGCTTCTAGATCAAACCAAGCCTAAATTCTCCCTAGGAGTTAAAATGGCTAAACTGAGGCTATTGTACTTTGGTCACATTAGGAGAAGACAAGACGAACTGGAAAGAAGGTGAAGGCAGCAGGAAAAGAGGAACATGTGATACATGGACTCAATCAAGGAAGCCACAGCCTTCAGTTTTGAAGACCTGAGCAAGGCTGTTAATGATAGGACATTTTGGAGGATGTTAATTCATCATGTTGCCATCAGCAACTTGACAGCACATAACACACACCCAGACTGAGAACATTGTCATAAGAGATGCCACAAACTCTCTTTGGGTTGCTCTTACTCATATGATGTTGGAATATTGTAAATACCGAGAACAACATATAAAATAGATCAACTGTGTTGAAAATGCTGTAGGTGTTCCATTTGCATTTGTGACAGATTTTAACTCAAAACGATTTAAGCCTTGTGTATTAGCAGACCCCTAGCTTGATGCAATGGATATATGCTCCTAAATTAGTCCACAGAATTCAGAGCTATGGCACAAAGTCAGGGTACACAGCTGATTTACCTAATGAATAGCATTGACTGTCACTAGTAGATTGGTAGTCAATCAACCAAGGAGCTAAACACCAATGATGGAAAAACAGTGAACTGGAAATTACAACAATAGAATAAAAATAGCAAGTATTTTAAAAAGAAACAAATATTTTACAGTTCCAAGTTAGATTGCACAGCAGACTTGCTTTAAAAGAATTAACAAATGTTGGATTAATGAAAAACAGGCCTTGTATAGGCAAAAATTCCCAACCAATAAGCGCATGCTAGCTGTGTTGTTTGGCCGTTTAGCTCACAGCAACAGATAATAAAAACAATGTGGTTTGTGAAGGCCGGAAGCAATGTAATTCTTCACTGCTTTAAGCAGTTGAAATTGAACTCCCCAGTCACAGCAACATTTGGAACCCTTTGCAAGTCCGCCTTTATCTGTGCTGTATAGATAATGATACCTTGCCTGCACACGCTACTAGCTTCCTTATTCTCAGGCACTAGACCTTCCCATTCGCTTCAATAAGGAATCTGTTGTTGGTGTCAATAGAGAGGCAGCAAGCCTCTTACCTTGCCAGACAATTCTCTTCAGCAGCACACCTTAGGTTGTACATGGATGTCCTCTGGACATAAGTAGATGCTTGGATGTAATAAGGATCCGGTACTAAGTCAGGAAGACCTGCAGTTCATCAAACCAATCACAGAATAGCAGCAGCATCAAGCCCAGCACACTGTATTTTTCCTTAGCTGAAAAGAGTCATGATGACTCAAGTTTGGCTTTCTAAGACCCCCACACAGTACTAGAAAATTAAGTCGCCAGTCTCTTTTCTCGAGATCAAAATAAGTATGAAAAGACAGTGTGTCTTGCAGATCAGCAGATGACTGCATAGCATCCTATTTTGCTAACCCTCTGTTATAAATCTTAAAGGCACTCTCCCATAAGGACGCCAGCTGAAGAGATCTTCAGTTTGCCAGGTCAAAATAGCAGGAATCTATTAGATACAGAGGATCTTTGCTCTTTTTATGGAACTGGAAAAAGTTTCATTGCCAAAGTTTCATTGCCGTTAGGCAAACTGTGATATTTGGATTAAGTCCTTTAGAAGAAAAGATTAACCTTAAAATTAGGAACATCCGTCAACCTAACTAGGAGTCCCAATGCAAGGAAGTTCTTGTATCACTAGTTTTCTTTGTATTGGGAGTGGGGGAGACCATAGTTCACCTTTCTCCAAATCACTTGCACCCAGAATCCATGTGAAGCAGTGAAGGATCTCTGAGCATATAGAGAGAGTCTTTTTGCTGCTGACTAATTGCGGCTGTGCTTAAGAATTAGCAGTTCCAAAACCTCCAACTTCTCACAGCCTGTGCACCACCACCTCTACATTGGGGGGGAGGGGGGAATGAATGATTACAGAGCTGACAGTGGAGAAAAATGTTGCATTCAAACAGGCCTGTAGCTACAGTGGGTAGGGTTGCCAAATCCTGAAACCTTACCGATGGGGGAGGCTCCGTCCTGGTCGGGAGCCGGCTGTGTGTGTGTGCACGCACGCGCCGCCGCGACGTCACCGGAAGTGACGTCAGACGTTGCTGACGTGGGGGGCGTGGCCGAGCTTGTCGGGGGAAACATATGGTCCCCCCCCCGACGAGCTCAGCCAAGCGGGGGATTCCCCGCCCCCCGGGGTCATTTGGCAACCCTAACAGTGGGGCCTCTTAGGGTCTGGCCCCCCGACTTACCACCAAGGACCGACTTCACATCCAGCCCAGGCCACCCAACTTTCAATTTTTTATTTTATTTATGGTGCTTGCTTGGAGTGTGTGAAATTGCCCCCCCAACTTATTTAAAGCCCCCTTGAATTAAAAAAAATCCTGACTACAGCCTGCGTTGAAAATGTTTTTCTCTTCACCACCATGTATTAAATTGTCATGATTATGAAAAGCGATTTTTAAAGAACTTTATTTTTTACTGAATTTCTTTTCTACAGAAACCAGACTACTTCAAATTAACAACGCAGATAATTATTTTTCACCAACTATCCTACCTGTACGTGCAAGGAAATTCGTATTGTCCCCGTTGCAAGCAAAGGGGAGGGGATGTAGGATCAGATGCTAACTAGTGGCTGAGGAATTCTTGGGGTACCAACTAGCCACTATTAAAGAGCGGTACCGGGAGGGATGCCCCGTCGCACGCGCATCCCCCCCCGGTGGGTTGAGGGCGATTGTTCTTGATCTAACGCATGCAGCTCCAGCGGCTGAAATCGGAATTTGCGTTACTGGCTTCATTCGCCCGATATCTGCCAGAGTGCTCTTACCGTACTGGAAATAGCCGGTACCGTAGCCCGGCCGCTGGGGGCCGTTCTGTCGGGGCCGTTCATAGGTGTCATAGTAGTTGTAATAGGGGTTGTCGTCCGTGTACTTGTAGGGGTTGTAAGGGTCGTCGCCCACCATGCCATCTTCCCGGCGCGGAGGCCGGAGGCTGCTCAGCGGGGGCGAGCTGCTCCCATTGCCCGCCCTGGAGGGGGAGCTCTCGAGACGACGCGCCTGGGGCTCCCTTTGAGAGCTTCCGCTGGGTTGAGTCCTGTGGCCCCTGCCGCCGCCGCCATTAGTGCCCGCCGAGGGCTGGTAGCCCGCCTGAAACCAGTGCCGCGGCTCCGGCCTCCTGGTCGTACTGGCGGTGGCGCCTTCGCCGGCGGGCGCCGCTTGGGCTCGGCGCGGAGTGGTGCCGTTGCCCCTGAGGAGCAACACGTGTCCGCCTTGCGCGGGGCCCTGGCTGTGCCTGCGCCGCGGCGGTTGGTACTGGGAGCCCAGGCTGAGGAGGCTGTACACCTGCCCGTTGTTCTCCCACTGAATCCTTTGCCTCCACGCGGCGGGAGGGGGTGGTGGTGGTGCGTTTCTCTGCGGCTGCCCGCCGGCCGGCAACCACAACAGGCAGCTCCAGTAGAGGCATGCTTGCAGCTGGGCGAGCCCCAGAAGAACCGGCGGCGAGGAGAAGAGATGCATCGCAACCAAGTGGGTAGGTCCCCTTTGGGCTAGGTGCGTGGATGGAGAAGTCAGCAGTGCCTCGGCGTTTCCCCCTCTCCTACACTCACGAGCAAGCGACTTTTCTTGCGACTAGCACACGAAAAGATAGTGGGCACTCTTCCCCTCTCTTCTTCCTCCTCCCAGTATCGTGCTTTGTAAAGTTTGCAAAGGAGGCGCAGCAGCCAGCAATCGCTCTCTCCCTCTTGCTTTTGCTGGTGTCTGGAGTGAAGCGGCAGGCGGGAGAGAGGGAGGGGGGAGGAGATGAGGGATTTTTAAACTTTCTGGCACATTTGCAAAGTTACACAAGCCCATTTTGGCAGGCGGCTCCTTTGCTATTTGTTCACGTAATGCGATTTGAAACGTGCGGGCCCGACGGTCCCCTCAGATCTGCCCCCTTCCCTTTCCATCTTCCCCCTGACAGCCTCTTCTACCTGATCCTGAGCTTCCAGACAAACAAGCGAGACAAGCCAGCTACATACACATTTGGCTGGGCAGAGGCTGTAAAATGTGTAAGCATCTTACAGTCTAGGGTTAACATGCAGGCATTTCACTTCCCTCAGACTACTCAGGCTGCCAGGTGGTGGGGCATTGCCAAAATATGCACACACAAAAATGCTATTAGATCATCAGCACAACTAGAGAGGAGAAAGCAGAGTAAGGGAGAGAGGAAACATGTTTTCTGGGAAATATTTTCACCATAGACTTCTCTCACAGTTTGGTCTTTGGCAGGGGTAGCTCGTTGTGGCAGGATGAAGCAACAGCTCTATGCTTGCCTGTGATGCCCTTTTCATTATGGCCCAAATCCTCCTCAAATAAACTCATGCATACCAAGTTTTGTTATTCTCTGTATGAGTCACACAAGGACTTCGTGACAGACGTGTCTCCTGCAGAAGAGGTTCACTTTAAAGTGATTTTCCCATGATGGGATAGATTGTCCATCATGTAAAATAAAGGGAGTGGAACGGTCAAAGACCTAAGACCATCACTCACTTTTCTCCAATCAAAGTGTTACCAGCATTCCATTAAAATGAATCATTAACCTGTTTCTCTCCTGAGAGGGCATTTTAAAAATCAGACACTCGGTGCATTTTTAAAGAGTCTGTTACAGACTGAAAAATATTTGCTAATGAATCATTTCAAAAGAATGATCAGGAGAAGAACAGTCTTTTCATCTCAATATAAACACATTTATTTGGAAGACAGGGCCTTCCGTTTTAATAGAATTTGACCTCAGGCCTATATTTAGGATTATAAATCTAGACCACTTTATTACAACTTGCACACACATTAGATTACTGGAGTATTTAGCTTGGTAAAATTGAGTCTTATCTCAGAACAAGAAGAGTAGGTTTTTAATACCCCACTTTTCTCTACTTTAAGGAGTCTCAAAGTGGCTTACAACAGGCACCTCATGAGGTACACGGGGGCTGAGAGAGTTCTGAGAGAACTGTGAGTGGCCCAAGGTCACGCAGCAGGCTTCCTGAGGGGCAACTGAGAATCACTTATCTCTTGATAAATTCTCACCTGTAGTAATTTGTCTTTAGCTCCTGCTTCAGGATAAAAAGCTGTGCCTCATACACAGTAACACAATTCCTTGCCTGGTTTTGCATTAATTGTAGCTAGCATGGTGTACTTTTGCATCCACAATTTCAAATGCACATTAGAATCACTTAATTCCTTTAGCAGCCATTGGATTGGTGGGAAAATACAGTCATGTTCTTTTGCCATTTTATTTTGATAATGCAAAGATTAGTAATATGTTAGTGGATAACTAATATTCATTAGGTGATCTTGAATGCATGCCCCTGAAAGGTAATAACAGCAATTATTACTTTGTACAGCACCCAAAAACCTTTCCCCATATGTTCCCCTGCGGCACTATGGTCGGGGACGCAACATCTCCTGATGATTCCAGGCCCCAAGGAGGCCAGGCTGGCTGCTACCAGGGCCAGAGCTTTTTCGGTGGTGGCTCCTACCTGGTGGAATGGTCTCCCGGAGGAGATCCGGGCCCTGCGGGACCTTGTGCAGTTCTGCAGAGCCTGCAAGACGGAGCTCTTCCGCCAGGCGTTTGAGTAGGAGCTGCCACTACCATACCATCACTATTTTACCATCATTACCAACTGGCCCTGGGAAGAGAGAATGACAATGTCACGTGGAACTGAAAGCACTGATTGGGTGTACCATCTTTGAGACGTCATCTTTTATGGAAGATTATTCTGGAACATCTAGAGCACTTAATATGTTGTAACATTGTAGTGATGGTTTTATATGGTTTTAACCTGTTTTTATGTGTTGGCTTACGCCTATCTGTGAGGCGCCCTGAGCCCGTGTTGTGGGGAGGGCAGGCTATAAATTGCAATTATATATATATATATAATAAGTAAATCAATTGTCATGTCTAAAGCTCACAAAGCAGAATTTGTGTTTCAGCAGTTCTAAATCTTTCAAAAATCATGCCTGATGTATTGAAATCCATCATGCTATTTGTGGAATTCCTCTGGAATGAGTAAATGACCCAGACAGTTGATGTGATCATTCCTAGGCACCCTCTCTCAAGTGTTTACAGTAAACTTGGTTTACTGAGCAGCTGCAGGCAACAGTGAAGCAAGGCTCAGGATGAACCCAATATGGCATAGGCTAAAGCATACTCTGTGGAGGTGATGACGACAAAGAAATAACACTTGTCCATTGTCATTGCATCTGCACAGTGTAGGCCAGTATATCTGTTCCGGATGTTCAGTGGCCTATTGGGATCTATCCTGTAGGGAGAAATGACGATGAAGAAGAAGAGATTGGATTTATAGCCCACCCTTCACTCGGAGTCTCAGAGTGGCTTACAAACTCCTTTCCCTTCCCCTCCCCACAACAGGCACCCTCTGAGATAGGTGGGGCTGAGAGAGCTCTTTCAAGAACTGCTCTTTCAATAACAGCTCTGACAGAACTATGGCTTGTCCAAGGTCATCCAGCAGCTGCAAGTGGAGGAGGGGGGAATCAAACCCGGTTCTCCCAGATTACAGTCTGCGCACTTAACCACTACACCAAACTGTCTGGTGATCCGCTGTGACCATTTTGCTTAGCACTTTGCAGATAAAATTGCTTACGTTCATATTGACTTGGACTGTACATTGGCAGTGACTACTCTGATGGTGCTGGGGGTTGATGTCCAGTTTGGGATAACTTTGCGTTTATTCAATTTGAGGATATGGACAGGATTCTTGGAAGTCTAAGACCTACTACCAGCTTGTACGATTTTTGCCCTTCTTGGCTACTTAAATCTGCTGGGGGCGAGGCTGTCTAATTGGGTTCGAGAGGTAGTTAATGCCACCTTGAGATCAGGGGTGATTGTCCCAGCCTTGAAACAGGCTGTGTTGAATCTACTAACAAAGAAGCCTGCTCTGGATGCAGGAGATTTCTGTAACTATAGATGACTCTCAAATGTTCCATTACTGAGCA
>NW_015174896.1:166527-192598 GCF_001447785.1 Gekko japonicus | reverse complement strand
GATTGTTTGGATCCTTTTCAAACTGGTTTTATCTCTGGTTATGGGACTGGAACAGCCTTGGTCATCCTGGTGGATGACACCTGCTGGCAGATGGACAGAGGGGGCAACCGTTGATAATCCAGAATATCTCAGCATCTTTCAATACTGTTGATCCTTCTGGACCACCTTTCCAGGGTAGGATTGGGAGGCACCATATTGCAATGGTTCCAGTTCTATAGAAGGTACTGCTGGGGAACTGCTGTTCAGCCCCTTGGCATGTGGGGTCCCTCAAGGTTTCATCTTGCCTCCTTTGCTTTTTAACATCTATGTGAAATCACTGGGTAAAGTCATCTGGAGATTTGGGCTGGAATGACAGTCAGCTCTATCTTGAATATCCAGCTGTTTCCAGGGATGATGTAGAAACCCTGAACCAATGCATGAAGGCAGTTTTGGAGTGGATGCAGGCTAATAAATGAAGCTTAATTCTGACAAGACAAGTGCTACTGATGAGTGGAAAGTCTATGCTTGCTTCGGTTGCCATAAAGGTTGGGGGGAGGACATTCCTGGGGGTGGGGGGAGTGTGTGCGGGAATACATGAGACCTTTGCTTTTACAGAGGCTTTCATCACCCTCACCACCCTCATCGGAGCTGTGGCAAGCAAGCGGAGAGACTTCGTAAGACTGCCCGACTTCCGTGAAGCGACTCGAGAAACATCAGGCAAAAAAAAGTCTTTAAAAAAATCTTCTTAACTGATGTGTAGGCAGCATGTAAGATTTAAAATTTAGAATTAGAACATTTAATTAAAAGTTCTGGGTTAATTATGGGGAACAAAATAGGCAATAGGCGCCTTGTAGTTCAAAAAGTTATACGTGAGCATGAAGACGCCAAAGCGATCTGCTGTGTTTGTCTAAGCCCTGCAAACTGAATACATCCCAAAGGAAACTGTACTGTTGTTGGTTTAAGTCAATAAGTATTCTGACATTATAAATATAGAGAGGGAAGGGGAGGGGGGGAATGTTGGGGGTTTTAATAGAGTTCCACCTGTAATTAGACTTAGATAAGCAAGCTGGGAAAGAAGGTCTTTAAAGACGAGAACCCAGCCTCCCATGCAGTTCATCTCAGTGTGGGAGAAAAAAGAGTTTTAAATCGTTTTATTAATTAATTAATTATATTGCACTGATTGTTTTTACTGTTACATCTCTTGCTAACGTACTGAATATTTTTACACAAATTCATCTGTTTGCTGATTATTGATTATAACTTGCTGTACATTATATTGCACTGATTAGTTTTTACTGCTACAGTTATTACTAACGTTCTGAATATTTTTATAAGAATTAATTCATCTGTTTGCTGATTACTGAATACAACTTGGTCTGTGTTATATTTTAAAGTGCTTATTAATTAAAGGAGGACTTTGCATTCTCCGTTGGTCAAGACTTCGGTCATATAGACCCATAATAAATTGAAATTGAAATTGAAATTAAAGGAGGACAGAGAGAGGATAATCTAGCTCTACAAGATGAGCTTTGAAACTATACTAATATATAGAACCGCATAAATAATACAAAATTCTACTTGACTTGTAATACAAATCTACTACATACTTCACGAAATATACCCACCATACTTAGACAATAGACTCAGTCGTACAAAGAACGCTTCATCACTGAGAGATTTAGGGATATTAGATTTGATAAGGTACAGAGTCTTTAAGAGACTGCAAGTAGAGATTTCCTATTGTTTGGTGCTATCTGGTGCCAGCGCATCATTTTGATTCAGCTAGGTCTCTACCAATTTACAGGTTATAATCTCCCTAAACTGGGTTACACAAAGTGGGAACCGTAAACATATTTACACCTAGGCTCTCATATAGAATTTTTCTATTTCACTTAAACTAACATATCTCTATTCGTACGGGGTTCAGGAAAATTTTTCCCACTAGAGATACAGATCAGGAACCTGGAAGCACAATAACACAGGTAGGACAGAAATCTCATCAGGTTAGAGGTTACAAAATACCCATTTCCCTAGTGACACAATGGACACAGGTATCAAATGTAAACGAAAATGCATACTTACGAATTTATTAAAACAAAAACCGGATGTGGTTCTATTACAAGAAACTCATCTAAAGAAAACAGAAACAGTTGCTTTCCGCTCCACCAAATTCCAATCACACAATACCTTGCATCGGGCACCTCGAAGTCACATGGGGTAGCTATTCTCATCTCACAAAAGATACGCTTCACATTTCTTTCCAAAATGCAGGATTCAGAAGGCCGATATATTTTCCTCAAGGGGAAAATTGATGACCACTTGGTGACCATTGCCACAATATATGCGCCAAACAACAGGCAGCTGAGCTTTATTGAAGAGACACTTATGAAGCTGCATAGCTATGCAGAAGGGGATATCATTTTAGGAGGAGATCTCAATTATATAGTAGACAATATTCTGGATAGATCTTACCACAACCCCAAATCTAAACAATCCAAAAAACGCTTTACTAAACTGGCATCATTGATGAAGGAGTATGACTTGATGGACATTTGGCGCACTGCACACCCAAACGAAAGAGACTACATGTATTTTTCTGCCCAGCACAATGTACATACTCAGATAGACTTTATACTGACATCTTCATCTTTACACGACCGTATTATCTTCACTTCAATAACACCATCCCACTGGTTGGTCCACGCATGGTTAGACTGTATAATTTCACTGAATGACTGAACCAAGACACAGAGACAGTGGGCTCTCAACACATCTTTATTAGAGAATCCAGAATTTAGACAAAACATAGAACAGGATATAAAACTTTATTTCAGGGACAACAAAATGGAAGACGTCTCCCCAGCTATATGCTGGGACGCGATGAAAGCGGCTTTATGTGGGGAAATGATATCCAAAGCTTCCTATATAAAAAAACAAAAACAGCAGTTAGAGATGGATCTATTAGACAAGATCAAACGGCTTGAACAATGTCATAAGGAAAGTGGATCTAGACAGTCCTTGAAATAACTAAATTTAGAATGTAAGGCATGCTTGAAACCTCCAAGATTAAAAAACAGTTAATTTTTACTAAGCAAAAATACTGGTTGAAGTCACCTTGAACACTTAATCTCCTAGCACATAAGATAAAAGATATTAAGTTACCCAAGACAATTAATGCCATTAAAAACACAAAAGGAGACACAGTCACAAACACCACAGATATTCTAAGGGCATTCGAGGAATACTATACCGAACTCTACACAGAAAAGTCCACAAATCAAGATACATTTCAAAGAATCATAGAGGAATTTCCCATACACACTAAATTGGACAAAAGACATAGATTAGGGTTAGAGGATCCAATCACTGAAAAAGAAGTTTTGGACAATATTAAATTATTAAAAAATAAAATATCTCCGGGACTGGATGGTCTTCCGGCGGAATATTACAAGGTATTTGCATCACAACTCACTGCACCACTGACTAAGATATTTAATTACACATTAGACACGGGAATCATTCCACCTTCTTGGAGCCAGGTTTCCGCGGTAGTCATACCCAAGAAAGATCAAGACCCTATTTCTCCAAAATCATATCGTCCAATTTCTTTGTTGAACCCGGATATGAAAAATTTTACATCTATTCTAGCCAAGAGAATTAACACCTTTAACCCACAGTACATACACATTGACCAAGTTGGATTCATTCCTCACAGAGATCTAGCTAATAACACTATAAAGACTCTACACCTTCTCCAACATGGTACCAAAACTAAAAAACCTATGGCCCTTATCTCCCTAGATGTCAAAAAAGCGTTCGACACAGTGGAATTTCCCTACCTCTTCACAGTTCTCGAGAATATGGGATTTGGCTCCAAATTTATAAATGCCATAAAAAGTCTTTATGCGAATCCGACCACCAATATCAAGGTCAGTGGTTCCATATCCCAAAGAATAAACCTTAAAAGGGGCACTCGACAAGGCTGCCCATTATCCCCGCTGTTATTTGCCATGGTCATAGAACCCCTCGCACAGGCAATCAGGACTAATCAATCAATTAAAGGTATCACCGAATATAAAATCTCCCTCTTTGCGGATGATATGATGCTATATATCACAAATCCTTCATCATCACTACCCACACTGTTGCAAACACTGTCCTCCTTTGGATCAATATCAGGACTATGTATCAATGATGTAAAATCGTTGATACTCCCCATTCATATTGCAAAAGAAGAACAAAATCATATCAAATTGCTTCTCACCTTTAGCTGGGTCTCAAACTACATATCCTACTTAGGAATAAAAATTCCATCTGACCAAACTAAAATATTACAGCTTAATCACAATACAATACAGAACGCCCCGGCAGTGGCTCTCCAGCCACCGTCTCCACTCCTGGCAGTGCTTTTTAAGGGGGTGAAAGGCAACAGTGGTGGGGATGAGTGTTTGTTTTGAAAACCGATAGGCGAGGGGAGTGAGATAGGTGAGGGGAGAGTAAACACGAGGAAGGAGAGCTGTCACCTGGTGTTTTCTGCAAGGAAGCAGCCATGAAACAACAGGATGCAGAGAGTCCTCCCCACCGAGAGATAAGGTTGAATCCCGCCCCCTTGAAAAAAAGAGAAGTTTAAATAAAAATTGAACACACTCAGGAAGCAAATCCTAAAGCGAGAATCGGTCATCAGCCAAACAGGAATAGTTGCTAAATTGTTTTCATATTGACCTGTATTCAGACACATACCTTCATCGAACGGAACTCCAAACACTGCAGTAATGTTTTAAAATAAAAGAAAGAACCTGTCGAGCCACATAGTGCTTTCTGCATCCCCTGTGGCAAAAAAACAAATGGATGAGTGATCCGTTCTCTGTCTCAGCAGCTTTCCCGCCACAGAAGAGCAGACCGCAGCTTGCAGGGTGCACCACCGGCTCCCCCAGGCTTCCCTTTCCCAGCAAGGCTTCCGAGGTTGGCTCTTCAGCCATCTCCTCCCTGTTCCCGATAGCAAAGCGCTCAGCCTCAGCTGAGCTTTCTCACCAAGCACTGCCAAGAAGGGGCTCCCCTCGCATCGCAGCCCCTTTTGCATGTCGCCTTTCCGGGTTGGAGCAGCTTTTCCTTGGCACGAAGAAGGAACGGCCGCGCAGCAGTCAAGAGGCACCCTTTTTGGCGCCAACCCAGGCCTGAGGATGAGGCGGCTTTTGTCCATCCACTGGGCTTGGGCATTTATCACCCAGCATGCTCCCCTGCCTTCTCCCTCCTTTTCTTGCGGAACAGGCGTCGCAGAGGTGGCCAGGAGTGATCCAAGCAAGGGGACCATACTTGTCATACAAAATAAGAAACTTGATTCCAGAGACTCTGTGGGCGGGACCGAGGGAACGCAGCGAGGCAATGCAGCCAGGGGATTGGCAGACCTTGAGAGTGGCAGCTGAGGGAGCCAAAGGCTGTGCGAGCATGTGGAACATTGAGGAAAGTGGGACACGAAAACTCTTATATATAAGGAGAAATAACTCCTTTATTCTACCATAGTTGGTGAGTTTCTATGACCCTAATAGAAGTAGGGTGGTCCCTTTCCTACTCTCAGATTAAAATCCTAACTTTGAATGTCACAAAAACTTTTTTACTCCTTTTGTCTTTTGGGAACTACATAGAGAGTATAAATGAAATTTCAGATTGTTACACTGCTCAAGGCACTGAGCCATAGAGCTTTTATTGGACAAAGGAAAGGAAAGATCTGCCTTGCCCATACATATCTCCAGATACCAGATATAAGTATCCTCAGATCTGGCCAACTTTTATATTAGAATATACAAGTGGGGGCCTGCAAGAACCTTAAAGAGAGGGTGCATCCCCCCCAGCTTCCATCCCTCTTTCCCAATCTTCTCCCTATTTCTCCCCCTCCAGTTATCTGTCATCCTATCCCCTTCTCTTTTGCCCTTCCCTTCTCTGTCAATTGAGTCCTCCCCTTGTCTGCCAATTTACCCCCTTTCTTCTCCTCTCCTCTCCTCTCCAACCCTAACCCCATCTCCATCTACCCCTCACATTATCTGTCAACCTACCTTTTTCTACCTTTCCCCCCTCACCTCTTCTCTATCAGCATGCCTCCTATTTCTCCCTTTCCTTTTTAATCTGTCAACCCACCTTTCTCTATCTTTTGCCCCCACCCCTTCTTCTTCTTCAGCCTAACCCCCATTTCTCTCCCTTGCTCCCCCTTATTTGCCAATCTCCCCATCTCTTTTGCCCTCCACTTCTTCTCTATCAATCTACCCCTCCTCTTTTCTGTCAACCACCACCTATTTCCCCCTTTGTTTAATTCCTCTTATCTGGTAACCTACCCTCATCTCTTGCCCCCCATCTTTTTTCGATCAATCTACCCAACCCTTGCTGCTCTCCCCACCTACCAGCCAACCTTGGTGCTTCACTCACTCACACCTTTTTAGCTTGCCCTATCTAACTCCCCTTGGCACTCTACTCACCCCACCTTTGCAGTTCTCCCTATCTACCCCACCTACCCTTGGCATTCACCTACTCTACACTTTTGCTGCTCACCCCACTAACCCCTCCTTGGCATTCCATTCACCCTCACCTTTGCAGCTCTCTGTGTATCCCCCCACCCATGGCACTTCACTCACCCACACCTTTGCAGCTCTCCTTATCTACCTCCTATCCTTGGCATTCCACTAACCCTCCCCCACCCTTGTTGCTCTCCCCAACTACCTTCCAGCAGTCAGGTGGCAGGCTTGCCAGATCAGTGAGGGATGGTGATGAGGACTTCATTCCTGGCTTAGTGGGAGGGACTGCAAAACTCACAGGAGGGGGAAATCTTATCTCTCCCCACTTTCTTGCTGGGCCTGCTATGGCTCATGGACTTCACTGCTTCTGGGAATAGTGTACTGCCACCAGCAGGTGCAATGCAGCTCCCAGGCTGTGGTGGCACACTGCCAGGTCTAGTGTGGGTCCTGGGCTGTGGGACAGAGTGACTCCTGGGCTGCAGCACTGCCACCAGGCCCAGAGCAGCTTTCAGGCTGTGGCACCACCTGACGGTGATAGTACAGATTTATTTTGGGGAGGGGAGTTATAAACTTCCCATTTTTGGTCAGATTTTCCTGCAAACCTAGGGGGTCTTTCAGGTTTGCAGAATTATCTGTTTAGTGCAAGTGTGGACCCAGTCCACAGATTTATATATCCACAGGTTGGGGCATGCTTGGGAAATAGTATATAGATGATTTTGTAGAATGCTCATTTCCCTTATTTTCTGAGAACTTTTGATTCAGGAGGAAAGGGTCCAAAGGGATATTATTGGTGATTAGGGTTGCCAAGTCTCACTTATGCTTTAGCAAGTGAGCCCCAAGCCCCGTCTTGGAGTTCTCCCACGCGCAAAGCATGTGCACTGTGATGACGTCACCAGGAAATGACATCATCGCATCAGGCATGTTGGGGGTGGGACCTCCATCATTCAAGGGGAAACCATAGAGTTTTCCCTCGAATGATAGAGCACCCCCCCTGCAACAAGCCCAATGTGATGACATCACCTCCGGGTGACATCTTCACACTTCTCGCACTTCGGGGGTGGGGCTCCCCCCGGCAGCTCAATCCAGGCAGGCAGGGAATGGACCCATCAAGCGGGGGTTTCCCTGCCCCCCCGGGGTACCTGGCAACCCTATTGGTGATACAATTTCCTTCCTTTTCTCCTCCTATATACACACACATTGTGAATAGATGGAAGATCCCCTGCTTTTCCATTGGCAGACATCTGATCTGATTGAAATTGAAATGGAACCCAACAAGTCTTCACAACTCAGAGTGAGATTGATCAAACATGGCACAGAGTCCATATTAGAATCTATTGTATGGCAGTGATGACAGTGAAAAGGTAATATTTCTCAGCCACCCTTGCATATGCATGTAACTGTCCTTCTGAGAGTGGTTTTCTGAACCCATTTCAATCAAGCTTCAGCCTGGGATTTGGAACAGAAATGACTTTGGTCACCTTGAGAACTAGATAGGGAAAGTAACCCTGCTAGTTCTGCTGGATTTCTCAGTGGTCTTCTATACTATCAACCATAGTATCCTACTGAGCTGCCTCTTAGTACTTGGATGAAGGGGCATTGTGTTATAGTGGTTCAAGTCCTGTCTGAAGGGTTGGCCTCAGAGGGTAGGGTTGGAGGATTCCTGCTCTATCCCATGGCCATTGCTTGTAGGGTTCCACAGGGTTCAGTCTTATGCCCTATGCTATTTAATATCTGTACAACGCCATGAGGAGAGGTCATCAGGAGTTATGGGCTGCAGTGTCACCAATATGTAGATGACACTCAGCTTTCTACCTTTCTTTTCCACCTAATTCTGAGGATGTTATTAATGTTCTGAGCCATTGCTGAGAGTATAATGGGTTGGATGAGAGAAACAAACTGAAACTTAATCTTGAGAAGACTAAGGTTCTCTTGGTAAGTAGAAAGGCAGACCAGGTACTTGATATCTGTCATGTCTTGGATGAGGTTGTACTTCACTTGAAAAGCCAGGTTTGCCGCTTGAGAGTGCTGCTTGACACAGCAGTCACCTTAGAAGACCTGGTGACTGTGATGGGTTGGAGTGCTTTAGCCCAGATTTGCCTGGTACATCAGATGTGTCTGTTCCTGGATCAGTCAGATCTAGCCACAGTGATTCATGCTTTAGTTGCATCTAGACTGGACTATTGCACCACACTCTACTTGGGTCTATCCTTGAAGAATATATGGAAACTACAGCTAGTGCCGAATGCTGCAGCTAGACTGCTGATTGGGACCAGCTACCAGGAGCATATGAACCCAATACTACAGCAATCACACTGGCTGCCAATCCACTTCTGAGCCCAATTCAAGGTGTTGGTTTTATCCTTTAAAGCCCTACATGGCTTGGAATCAGGGAATCTGAAAGACCATCTTCTACTATGTGTTCCCGTCTGGGAATTAGGATCGCAGGCAGAGGCCCTCCTGACTGTCCCATCAATCAAAGAAATTTGTCTGGTGGGCACAAGACAGAAGGCCTTTTCAGTGGCAGCCCCACAATTACGGAACAACCTCCCCAGGGAGGTGTGCCTGGCCCCTTCACTTTCATCTTCAAAAGGCAGCTGAAGACAGTTTTATTGAAGAATGCATTTTGATTGATTTCATTTTTATTTACAGATACTCCTAATCAAGATTTTAAACTGTTGTGTTTTATGTTTCATAACCATTGTTTATATTGCAAGTTGCCTTGAGTGCCACAAGGCAGAAAGGCAGCTAATACATGTTTTAAATAAAAATAGTACATAAATAAAATTTTTAGAATTCTTAAAGCCAATACACTTTCCTTTTCTGAAATTACAATACATAATTAAAACAGTATTCTTTTCCAGCATAAATGCTTACTTGGAGAATTCAAAGGTGTATGTACTCTTTCTTTCCCCCCAACAATGTTTTGTTGTGTACATTTGATAGACATTGTGGCATGTATTACTTTGAATTTAAAGCCTTCCTCCAGCCTATGGAGTGTTCCATCAATTTAGTCACTCTTCTAATGGAAGAAGAGCAACTTAAGATGGGCAAATGTAAGAATCCTCTCGTATTGGAGGAAATGTTTAGAACGACCTCAGGATATTCTAGGTGTTCAAAGTTTTGGTTTGCTGTTGAAATCTTCGAAAAGATCAGATGATTACTTGAACTCTATTTTATTGAAATACTCAATCGCCGATTACCTATTGGTAAACGAAAACCAAAGGGCTAAACTGAAGGAATGGGTATTTAAGAAGGATGGGCTTTTGAATCGACATATGATAGTAAGTTGCTGTACAGCCCCCTTGTATATGATCTTCAAAAGAGACCATTGTAGGACTGTATATCTTGAGAAACTAACTACTTTGGAGCTGAGAAGGGCTTTTACTGGCCTAAGGTTCCATGCCATACCTTCAGTGGTTTGTATTGGTCACTTTCTGGGTGCCCCTGCCGCTTCTAGAATATGCCTATGTGGTATGGATGAAGTGGATGATGTCGAGCATTACATTCTGAGATGTTTATGGCACGAATCACTTAGGCAAAGGTTTATTTATCCTATTGTACCTCTGTATAATGGAACTGCTGAGCAGGATTCGACCGTGTTCTTGCTTTGTGATACTGATGCACATGTTACTAGCAGAATGGCTTTGTTTGCACTGGCGGCAAAAAAGATAAGACGGGGTCTAGGACTTACTGCAAGTTATTGATGTATATTTCTGTTGTGCTTTGATTTACTTTGTGCTGTTATGGCCAATGGCTAAGACAATAAACGAAACTTGGACTTGAACTTAAGATGGTGTTAGGCTCCTTAGTCTGGAGGAAGTCTTCTTGGAGCCAAACTGAATGAGTGCATGTGCAGCCTTCCCCACTGGGTAAATAATGCCCCCTGGACTCTTTCCAAGTCAAGAAAATAGCATGAGGGGAACACAGGTTACTACACTCCACAGTCCCAGTCCCAATTGGTATTTCTCAATGAATTCCAATTGGGAACTTACAGTTGGCAGGTGGCTGCAAGTCCTCATGGAAATTATGTGTAAGATGTAATGTGTAGTTTGGCTCAAAGGTAAGATACATGCCTATGATCTTTATTGTGTGCACTTCACTAGCATTTTAAATTTCTTCATTGCACTTGGGACCTTGCTGCTTCTTCATTGTGAGATGAAGAATATCTATGGAGTTCAAAGAACCACGAAAAATCCCTTGCAGTATAGCTGGGGCTCTAATAACTACATCAGACTCTAATTTGCTCAAATGGTTCAGCTGGAATATCAAAAGCCCATGTCAAAACTTGATAGATTTGGAGATGATGTTTTTGTAACTGTAAAGTAAGAGTACATAGATGGATAGACAGTATTCCAGTTCAGTTTTATCTACTGGTATTACAGTTGGAGTTTATGTACATGAGACCTTAGATTATCCTGTGGAACAGATTGTGTTTACTATTTTCAGATAGCCAGTCCAAGGCCTTTAAACCTTTTCCATTGTGGTTATTTGATCTTGTTCTTCACTCTTTGTCCCCAAGATGAACAACAGTGACTAAGTCAGAGGAAAATGGAAAGTCTGGAAAAGCTGGAAAATATAACCATGAATAGAATGGGCCCTCTGTCTTTCTAATCTTTGCATAAATCTAACTAGTTTCACAAACAGCTTGTTGTTTTCCAATGTGTGATTTTAGAAACATTTTCCACACACAAAGGAATTCCAACCATAGCTTTTGTGCTTTTCCTGATGGTTTTAGTCTTTTGATGAAAAAAGAAAGCAGTGGCTGAGGACTTTGCTGTCCACAATTGTTTTTACTATTTTCCCCAATATGTTTGTATTTTTCTATTGAATACTAGCCTGATACCTGTGCTTCGCTACAGTATTAAAGTTCCGTAAATCCAGTTATAATAGTGATGATGTGAAGTCTGAAATGTAACATTCATTGTAGGAATTCTAATGGAGAAGATTGTAGTGTAAAAAATGAAGTGAGAAATACATACTTTTTTCTCTCTACTGAAGGACCTCTGTGTAGACCACATTGGTGGTTCTGCCCTGAGGTGCTAGGATCACCAGGCTGCTTGGTGAGCTCACTCTGGAGCAGGCCACATAGAACTGTCCATTTAAGAAGCAGTCGTTTGTTAAGTCAGCTCCTGCTACCTTCCACGAAAGTGATGGCCTCTCTACTTGTGTTCCTGGATTGTTTTGCTCATATGGAGACTGTGTTGTTTTGAGCACCACAGGGTGATCTCGCTGGTACTTGGCCTGCACAGCTCAGTGCACTGCAGGAGTACTATGTGCAAATGTCTTTGCCACATTCCTAAGTTGCCTCCTCCTTGTAGCATTGGTGTATCTGTCTCAATGTTTGCCAAGCGCTTTCTTGGGGGCAGTAAGAGGTGAGAGGTTGTGAGGGAGTGGTGATGTGGTGGACATTTCTTCAGGTTCATGAGGGAGGCACGCATTGAAATGGCTCCTAGAAAGGTCCTTTACTGTCTCCCCATAAACATTCATTAACTCAATTGCCATGCTGACTTTTTTGAAAAATGTCTATTCAGGAGTCTTGAATCACTGATTTCTGTAACTGTCCTCAACTGTCTGCAGTCTCTTTTAACTGTGTTTTTACCTCAGAACATTGAGATCCACAGCTGAGCAATCAGAGGGAAGTGGGTGCAAGTAGGCAGGTTTTACCTCATAACTCCGAACTATACAATTGACCAATCGGGGGAGGGGGGGGGCAAGGAGGCAGCAGCCTGCCAGGCACATGGAAAATAATTGGGGGAACACATTTTGCCCTTTTTTTACCGCCTTAGGGGTCACGTTTCTCAGAAATCTTTTGGGTGGGGGTTGACGCCATGGTAGGAATGCACTCCCCTTATTTTGGGTTTCCTGGTGCAGGGGTTTGGCCAGGGCATTGAATTTGGGGGGAGGGCATACCCCCCTTTTTCTTACAAAAATGCTTCTCATTTATGTTACATTTTAGAACTGGGACATAACTACATATTCAAAATACCATCCACGCAATCAGATATTAAGTAAGTTTATCTGAACCAGTTTTCTAGAACCTACATTGTGAAAAGTTAAATAACCTAATAAAGGAAACCAGTTTTCTACAATTTTGTGGGTGGGAGTGTGGTAAGCTGGGCCAGCAGCACCACTAAGGTGATTCTGCTTGGGCAGTGTCCCTGATGGATTAAAGTACTCTGGTTCTGCTCCTACACCTGACAGACACCGGCCTGTCTGGTGTATGGTGGGGGATTATGTTTAAAGGCATCAGGCAGGCTGGGTCAGCAGCAGGGCTAAGGCAATCCTTTTTAGCAAACCTCCTCGGCGGCTGTAAGCATCCCACTTCCTCTCCTACACCTGACAGGCAGCTGCCTGTACAGTTTAAAAGGGGGCGGGGGGAGGAGTATTAGAAGCCACTGTGGAGGCGGGGCTGGCAGGATCATTAAGGTGTTACTGCTGGGGCGGGCTCACTCATGGCTTTAAGCATCCTGCAACATCTACTGCACCTGACAAACAACCGCCTGTTGGGTGTAGGAGGTGGGGGGAGTGTGTTGGAAGCCATTAGAGAGGCTGGGCCAGCAGCATTACTGCACCTCACAGGTGGTTGTTGGCCATTCCTGATTTCGTCAACTTTCATGAGCTCTGTGCAGTTTCCTGTAACTGTTTTTTTTTTAACCTCAGAACACTGAGCAATGAAGCTGACCAATGGTTTTTGGGGCAGCAGCCTGGCACCCACAGGGAGGCAGCAGCCTGGCAGCCACATAGGAATCAATGGGGGGAGCACATTTTACCCCTTTTGACTCCCTTAGCTGTTGAATTTCTAAAAATTCCTTGTTAGTGAGCATATACGTCATGGTAGGAGCGGTCTCCCCAATTTTGGTGTTTCTAAGTCCAGCGGTTTGGCCTGGGCGTTGATTTTATGGTGAGGGGACTTTCTTTTATATATATAGACTAGGAGCAAAGCCCATTGTAGGGACAATACAACAAGCTCTAGAAAGACATGAGACTTCCCCCCCCCATCCCGCGCTTTCTCCCTGTTCCCCAGACCCCGGGGTGGTGACTGGCTCCCTTCCCAGCTGCATCTGGTGGCCTCCGAGCGGCCTACATGGCTCTTCACCCCAGCGGCACACCAGCTCCTGTCTTCTCACAGGCTGGCCGCCGACATGCATCTGGCCTCGGCAGTCCACGATGGCCACGACGGTGGCAGGACCGGCCTCGGCCCGACGTCCCCATGCCCGCTGAACAGCCCAGGCCACCCGTTGCCTCGGAGCACACTGAGGCCCGGACCCCTGCGGACCCCTGCTTTCTCCCCCCTCCCCAGACCCCGGGGTCGAGGGAGCACCCTGCCACAGGCTCCCTTCCTGGGCAGGTGGCAGCGCCCTGCGGGCCACCTCCACCACCCTCCGCCTCAACAGCACACTGGCCCCCGTCCGGTCGCAGGGCAGGCAGCTACCTGCAGTCAGCCAGGGCTGACGACGACCACCGCAGCAGTGGCAGGAATGGTCTCAGCCTCCTAAGCCTCCAGTCGCCGGAGCATTCATCACGTCTGGCAGCTCCCTGCATACTGAGGGCGAGAGGTTGGCCGCCAGCTCTGTGAGCGAGATTGAGCCAACACAGCAAGGCAATGCAGCCAGTGGAATCAGAGCCCTGGAGTGACACAGGAGGCAGCCAGCTGATTCGGGAGCGCATGGAATGTTATTTTATTTATTAGACTTATATCCCGCCCTTCCACATGGGCTCAGGGCGGCTAACAAGAAGCAAATGCCATACACAAAAATAAAACCAGGTAAAACAACCAAATTACATTTTACATTTTAAATCGGTGCACACAACAATATATCATCCAAGACGGGAACTCCAATACAATGTTTCAAAAGGCACTACTGTCTCTTCTTGATCAGTCTTCACTCTGTCCATTCTCCATTCCCAAGGCCAGTTCGCATCGCCAAAAATGGTAACGCGGTGGTGGTACAGTGACGGTAGCGGCTCCTACTCAAAAGCCTGGCAGAAGAGCTCCGTCTTGCAGGCCCTGTGGAACTGCATAAGGTCCCGCAGGGCCCTGATCTCCTCCGGGAGCTCATTCCACCAGATCGAGCCACCACCGAAAAAGCCCTGGCCCTAGTCGCAGCATACTAACATCTCTAGGGGCTGGGACGACCAAAAGATGTTTTGCCCCAGACCGTAGTGCCCTTGGGGGAGCATATGGGGAAAGGCAGTCCCTTAGGTGTCCACCCAAAAATGCAATTATATATAAGGAGAGATGGATTTTTTAAAATCATAATTGTGCTAGGTCCACAATTGTGAAGACTGCAAAACAAATTTTAGTTGCATTACACCTGAGATAGTGGCCATCACATATCCTATGGTAACCATAGAGAGCCAGTTTGGTGTAGTGGTTAAGTGGGCGGACTCTAATCTGGGAGAACCGGGTTTGATTCCCCACTCCTCCACTTGCACCTGCTGATGTGACCTTGGGTCAGTCACAAGCTCTGGCACAGCTGTTCTTGAAAAAGAGCAGTTTCTGTCAAGAGCTCTCTCAGCCCCACCCACCTCACAGGGTGTCTGTTGTGGGGAGGGGAAGGGAAAGGAGTTTGTGAGCCGCTTTGAGACTCCAAGTGAAGGGCGGGGTATAAATCCAATCTCTTCTTCTTCTTCTTCTTCTTCTTCTTCTTCTTCTTCTTCTTCTTCACAGGGCGATACAGCTACAGGGCTTCCTGGAGGATGCTTCAGTCCTAGATCCTTTCCAGTCCGGCTTTTGCCCGGGTCATGGGACGGAGACAGTGTTGGTCGCCCTGACTGACGACCTCCGAAGGCATCTGGATCGAGGCAGTGTGGTGGCACTGTTGTTGCTCGATCTGTTGGCTACATTTGATACGGTCGACCACCAGTTGCTGACCCACTGCCTTGCCAACGTGGGGATTCAGGAGCTTGCCCTTTAATGGTTTGCCTCTTTTCTTCAGGGTTGAGGACAAAGGGTAGCGATTGGGGATCAGCGGTCCCGGAGGCATCCTCTTGATTGTGGGGTGCCTCAGGGGGCAGTGCTGTCCCGTTGTTCAACATTTACATGCACCCCCTTGCCCAGATTGCCCGGAGGTATGGGCTTGGGTGTCATCAATATGCAGATGACACTCCGCTCTATCTGCTGCTGGGCAGCCGGTCGGACTCCGACCCAGATGACCTTCATCGGGCGTTGCAAGCAGTGGCTGGATGGCTCAGACTGAGTCGGCTGAAACTAAACCCGGCAAAGACGGAGGTCCTGGGTCTAGGTCAGGTCGGTTCGGGGTTGGGACTCCCTCTCCCGACCTTTGATGGGGCGCCTCTGGTGCCAGCATCGAGGGTTAGGAGTTTGGGTGTCCTCCTGGACTCCTCTTTAACGATAGAGGCCCAGGTAGCAGCCACTGCCAAGTTGGCCTTTTATCATCTTCGGCTGGCTCGGCAGCTGGTTCCCTTCCTTGACCGCGATGACCTGGCCATAGTGATCCATGCGACGGTCACCTCGAGGCTGGACTACTGTAACACTCTCTACTTGGGGCTGCCTTTGTCGCAAGTCCAGAAGCTGCAGCTAGTGCAGAATGTGGCAGCCAGGCTGCTGATCGGTCTCTCTAGACGAGACCATATCCAGCCTGTGCTGAAGGCGCTGCACTGGCTGCCAATAGCGTACCAGATTCGCTTCAAAGTGATGGTTCCTACCTTTAAAGTCCTCTATGGCCAGGGTCTGGCATACCTGAGGGACCGCCTTTCCCCATATGTTCCCCCAAGGGCACTACGGTCAGGGGCCCAACATCTTTTGGTTGCCCCAGGCCCTAGGGACATCAAACTCGCTGTGGCCAGGGCCTTTTTGGTGGCGGCTCCTACCTCGTGGAAGGAGCTCCAAGAGGAGATCCGGGCCCTGCGGGACTTTGTGCAGTTCCGCAGGGCCTGCAAGACGGAGCTCTTCCGCCAGGCATTCGAGTAGGAGCCGCCATCGCCACTGTACCACCACTGCACCGCTACTGCAAAGGGAGGGGGATGCCATCGGGGTGCATGATGGCTCTGGGCCGAAGATCGGAAGGCAGTGTCGTCATGGAACCTGCTTCGTTGTTCTGGGTCCATCTTCCAGAACCCATCTTGGAACTATGAACTAGCACCAGCACTTTATTGTAATTTTGTATTGTTTTATCCTGCTTTTAACTGTTTTATCATGGCTTTGTGCCCTTATCGTTAGCCGCTCTGAGCCCGTTGGGGAGGGCGGGATATAAATTTGAATAATAAATAACCCATGATTTTGGATATTGTCATTGGCTAGTCTAGATTTATGCAGCCACATCCAATCCAGTGTAGTGGTAACTGAATGATACATGGATCAGTGACTTGGAATTGGCTCATCATGACTGTTGTGGTAACTCACTACCCCCTTTTTCCCCTTTTCTTCACACAGGCACTTCTTCAGTTCACACAGGCATTATAGCAATGACTGTATTAACATTTTAAATAGATAAGTGGCAGTAGGTCATCATACAGAAATAGCAGTTGCTGCTTAAAAAAAAACACCACTGAGGTGGCAGGAAAAAATGCTGGGAAAATGGCACCTCTGAGAGGTTTGGAAGCTTGAAATTGACACCAGTGTGGGTGGGTCCTTTGCAGGGCAGAAAAATGTGACCATTACTTCCAGATGACGTTTTAATGTACTCAGCCTGTGTTCTTTACAAAAATATTGAAGTAAAGCAGGAGTGTGAAAGAGCGTATTGATAACAGAGAAAACCAGGAAACAGAACAATTATAGCACAAAGTTGTGATCCAGACTTTATAAACATGGACTTCCAAAAGTCATTTCAGAGGGTGCTTCACCAAACACTCCTGAATAATTTTAGCAGGCAAGGGATAATCATTATGGATTAAAATTAGTTAAATGATAGGAAGCAAAGAGTAGGGAGGGAATGGACAGTTCTTATAATGATGGGAAATGAACAGTAGGGTCCCACAAGGATTGGTAGTGGCACCAGTGATATTTAATTTGTTTATAAATTATTTGGATATATGAATGTTTATGGCTTATACCAAATTATTCAGGATGGTAAAAGCCAAGATGGATTGTGAAGAGCTACAGAGGGATCTCTCTAAACTGGGTGAGTGGGTAAAAGTGTAGCAAGTGAAATTCAATATGGGCCCCGGTCACATGGGCTGGATATCGCCGGGGGAGGCGTGGCTGTTTGCCCCGGGGCTAAATAACCCGCGGTTGCGCGATCAGACCTCCCGTGGAGGTTCAATGGAGGTCCCGTGGGTAGGGGGAGGTGCTGATCATAGGACAATTCTGCCGTGCGGCAAAGAAGCGGCTTGGTGCGGCAAACAGGTTTGGGGGTTTTTGTACACCAAAGTATGTGCATGCTCTGTTGGGTGCTCGTGGGCATCCATGGAGACTTGGGGGAGAAAAAACCCTTTTTGCAAGGGGACATGGGCGGGCGCCGGATGCCACCGGAAACGCGATCAGACGTCCACCCTTGCCCCGCGGTTACCGGAAACTAGTACCTTGGAGGTACTAGTTTTTTACTCACATCTTCGGCAGGAAGCCTCGGGTGAGCCACGGGAGCTCTACACTTCCCAGATGTGGCGGTGAGATCATGCCTGAAAAATCCGCTTATCTTCCGGCTCTCTAGCGTGGCTAATGTTCCGTGTGACCGCAGCCTTAGAAGCCTTTCTGCACCAGGTTTTTCTTGCAGCTGAACTTCTTAACAGCATCACTCCACTACACGCAGTTATAATTTGGTGGTCCTTGCTTTCCCCCCACTTTCTTGAGTTTTTACAGAAGAGCAATGACTGGCAAATAGTATTATGTAAAGGAAGGAGGGAAAACAATGCAGTTAAGCAGCTGCTCTGCAGCAAATAAGCCTTGAGTAAGTGTAAGATGATGCTTGCTGGAATAGGAAATTCTAACTTTTAAAATATGCAGATTGGGTCTGAACTGGGGAGGGGGATACAGAGGAAAACAAGGTGCCCTACACAAGTTCTTGTGGGTTCCCCATCACGGAATTGGATGTAGCTTGGTGGACAGCACTTCACAACTTGGCCAGATTTTTCCCAGGGTGAGTCTGCCAGGGGTAGGGAAGAAGGGACAAATGAAGGTAAGGGAGGCGGATATAAAGGTAGGTTTGCTGTTGGATGGGAATGAGAGAAGAAGGCATGAAAAGGGGGCTTTCAGGGAATGGAAGGAGGAAGTAGTGGTGGAAGTGGAAAATGAGATATCTCCCACAAGTCCTTGTGGATCCACCATTTGTCACATTTCATTGTTTTCTAAAACCCTAGTCACTTCTATAATATGATCTAATGAAATTCCTAATCTGTTTTCACCTGAAATCATTGCAACTTTCAAGGCATTTTTCCCAGCTGTTTGATGTCCAGTTATGCATAATTTTATTTTATTTTTACTTTTATTTTTGCTTTTCAATAGACATTACATCTTCACAGATTACATATATTTTCGGAGTCTATCCTTCCTTCAAATTTTTTCCCAGTTATATACCCTTGACCATCTTTTGCTTTGTACATTTTTGTTTTTATCTTGTAACATTAAACTCAAATCGTCCATTTGTACAAGGTCTAACAATTTTAACATTAGGTCCTCTTTTGAAGGTAACTTTTCTAATTTCCAGTTTTTTGCAAATAACATTCTTGCAGCCCTTATTATATATGTTATTAAGTATATGTCTTTAGAATTATATCCATTTGGTATCATGTTTAACAAATAGATCTCTGGTATTAGGGTAATATTCAAACCTAATATTTCTTGTATTACTTTGTGTATCATTTTCCAATAATTTTGCACCTCCTTACATTTCCACCACATGTGGTAGAAGGTCCCCACATTCGCTTTACATTTCCAACATAACTTGGATGCATTACTATAACACTTCACTATTTTATCCGGAAACCAATAACATCTGTGGAACATTTTATATACATTCTCCTTATATGCTACGGCTCTCATATATCTTATGGATTTCCATATTTTAGTACATTGGTCAATCTCTATATTTTCCTCCAAATCTTTCCTCCAAGATATCATTACTTCTTTAATATTTTCATCTAATTCAAAGTCATCTAATAGGAAGCCATAAAGTTTCTGAATTAATTTATCATTTGAGGAGAGCCAAATTTTATCAAGTTCATTTTTTCCATCTTTGAAACCTCTTACTAAATCTTTACTATATCTATCCTGTATTATAGCAGGTTCCCACCATGATAAGTTGTTTCCTCAAGCCAATTTTTCTTCAGTTTTTAACTTGTTTTTTTCCAGTAGAGCGTCATAATTTTCTTTTTTGCTCGGTGAAATAAGTGAAAGTTTTGTAAACGCTTCTAGTGGAGAAACCCATCTGGGTGTTTTTCTATAGAATCTCACCTTTATCTCATTCCAAATTTTATTTAGTGCCCCTCTTACCGCATATCTCTTGAAATTGGAGTGTATTTTCTCATTACCGTACCATACATATGCGTGCCAACCCATAAACATGTCGTGCCCTTTAAGTGCTAATATTCTCTTGTCTTCTAGAAAGAGCCATTCTTTTATCCAGACTAGGGCGGCCGCTTTATAGTATAAAAACCAAATCGGTACATTCATTCCTCCTTTTTCTTTTCTGTCCTGTAATATTTTTCATCTTATTCTTGCTTTTTTAGGGTACCAAACAAACTTTTTAGTAACTTTATCTAGCTCCTCAAAAAAATTCTGATTCTTTAAAATAGGGATATTTTGTGCCAGAAATAGGAATCTTGTTAGAATGTTCATTTTGACTACTGCTATTCTACCCATGATAGATAGAGGTATATCCTTCCACTTAGATAAATCGTTACTAATTTCCTCTAATAATTTATGATAATTATCCTCTATTAAGGAGCTACTTTTATTGGTCAAATATACACCTAAATATGTAACTTTTTTCACAAATCCAATTGACGTGGTTTTTTTGAATTTCTTGAATGGTATTTGGTTGACTTGTTTTTTGATATCAGCTTTGTTTTCTTATAATTTATTTTAAGGCCTGCTACGTTTCCATACATTTTTATCACCTCTAACAAAGATGTTATAGATGTTCCTGGATTCTCTAAATAGCAGGTCATCAGTGAAAGCCAAGAGTTTACATTCTTCTCCTTTTATTTTTAAACCCTTTATCTGATCATTTTTTCATATATAATTGTTCAGAGATTCTAGCACAAAAATAAATAACAGTGGTGATAGCGGACAACCTTGTCTTGAGCCTTTCTGAATTTCTATATTGTTGGTGGTATCCCCATTTAAAAGTATTTTAGCATACTGCTTTTTCTAAATGGCTTTAATCATAGTCAAAAAGTATTGGCCACATTCCGCTAGTTCTAATTTTTGTAGTAGAAATTCCCACAACAGGTTGTCAAAGCCTTTCTCCAGTTATGCATAATTTTATTGAGCATAGAATTTTAGTGCAATATTTAGAACAGACTCAAGACAATGCATGTTGAGCAGGAAGGCATTATAGGCAGTTATACGGACAGTTGTATAGACTCTAAGATCTCTATTTAGAGACATAGAGCTGGAAGGGACCTCAAGGGTCATGTAGTCCAACCCCCTTCACAATGCAGGAGATTTACAACTAACCACCACCACCCCGGCCACAGTGAACCCTGCTGTATGCCCAGAGGAAGGCAAAAAACATCCAGGATCCCTGGGCCAGTCTGACCTGGAGGAAAATTCCTTTTTTAAAAAAACAAACATTTTATTAGTTTCATAGAAAGATACAGAAAAAATACTACAAATAAAATAAAATAAATAAAAAACGGAATAGAAAATTCTAACAGAATGGATACTATACTCATACATCAATTTTAGTTACAATGTGGTTATATACTCTAAGTCTTTTATGCTGTGTCTGTGATGTTATTGTTGATATTCATGGTTTAAGTTCTCCAAGATAATTTTGCATCCAATTGTAAAATCTCGCCCATTTCATTTCAAAGTTCCCTTCTTGTTTTTCATGTAGTTGTAAAGTTAATTTGTCCATTTCTGCTGCATCTAACATCCGAAAAATTAGTTCTTCTTTTGTAGGTGTCTCTTCTTTTTTCCAATATTTTGCACATAAAATTCTAGCTGTGGTTACAACTTGTATGATCATATATACATCTTGTATGTTAAAATTTTACGGTACAATATTTAATAAAAACAATTCTGGTATGAAGGGTACATTTGTGTCAAGTATTTTTTGTACTATCTCATGTATCCATATCCAGTATTTTTAACAACATCACATGTCCACCGCATATGGTAAAAAGAACCAGTTTTTCATTTACATTTCCAACAAACGTTTGACATACTTGGATACCATTTAGCTAAGTTTTCAGAAGTCATATGCCATCTATAAAACATTTTATGTATATTTTCTTTATAAGACACAGCTTTGGTGAGTTTTATATTATATTCCCAATGTTCTAATTGTATGTTATGGCCTATATTTTGTGCCCATTTAATCATTGCTTCTTTTACCACCTCATCTTGCATTTTTGTCTTTAATAACAACTTATAAAACAGTTTTATATATTTCCCTTCAACACACCATAAAATGTTGTCTATTTCTACAGGTACATCATAGAATCCCATCATTTTATCTATCACATATCTAGAATCTATTTAGGCTCTTTCCCACCAGTTCAAGTTAATACCTTTTTGTTTTAGCTTTTCTTCCTGAATTAATTTGTATTGGCTATCTAGCAAGTCTTGATATCTCCACAGCTGTTCCTTTGGATTTGTAAAGGCTTCTAATGGAGAAACCCATTTTGATACCTTGTTATAATACAGTTTCTGAACTTGCTCCCATTCCTTTATTAGAGCTTCTCTCAGTATATGTTGCTTAAAATACTTGTGGTTACCACTTTTTTGGTACCAAACAAAAACATGCCAACCCAGCATTAGATCATGTCCTTCCAGCTTTAACAGTCTCATATCTTCCAATGTAATCCAGTCCTTCACCCATGTAAGGGTTGATACTTTATAGTACCGTTTCCAATCAGATAGCACAAATCCTCCTCTTTCCTTGGAATCTTGCAATATTTTTAACTTGATTCTTGGCTTTTTGCCTTCCCAGATGAATTGTCTTGTCAGTTTTTCTAGCTCTTTATAATATTTTTGGTCTTTTATAAAGGAAAATTCCGTCCTGATCCCAAAGTGGCAATCAGCATTACCCTGAGCATAAAAAGGGCCACAACAACTGAGCACAGGATCATCCCTTCTTGCCCTCCCTCTCATGATCTGCCTACATTCACATAATCAGCATTGCTGTAAGATATGGCCATCTAGCCTCTGCTTAAAAACTGCCAAAGGTTTGTTCTTCTGAATTCAATAAAGAAACAAATTTTAATTCCATTTTGAGAGCTGTGTAATATGTTTCCTTGTAGGGAACCAGAGAGTCCAGTAGTGTTGAGGAAAATACTAATTCACAGGCATCAATCTCTTCTTATGCATACTAATTTTCCTACATAGGTTAACAGTGATTAATTGGGGATAGTATTTGATCCTTCAAGGACAGTGGTTATTATCTCAGCACATTAAGAATAATGGGGGTCTTTAGGTGAGAATGTTATATATTTTTCCTAAAATGCTTGTGTGGTCAGACAGTTTTAAAATAAATAAATAAATATTAGAAAGAATCTCCTCTTCTGCTATATGGCTGCCATCTGGAAAGTGAAGCCCAGATGCCTTCCTTAAGCTTCTGCAAATACTGCTTTGGAGTTTGCTGTTGCAATATGTTTTCCATTTTCTGAAGCACCACAGGGACTCAAATTTCATAAATCTCTTATTTGAGAGATGGTAACTACATGTGATTATATCAATCACTATATTATAAAACAATTAAAGGTAAAAGTATTTTTCTCTAGTATGTTCACATTCAGTATGAAGTGTAATCCGGCCTGCTCAGTACAGCCTTTTGTTCCAAGTTTACATTTAAGCATCAAGACAAATGAAACCTAGTCAAGGTTTTTAGAAGTCTGGTGAGGATTTCTTGCTTTGTTTTTTTTTTTAATGGCTTTTTCATTCCCCATGCTTTTGTTTACTGAAACATGTACATTTGCAAGTGGAATTGGTTTTCTGATAGTTTATCTGCTTTTATAAGAAGACTGACTTGCTTGTAGCATCTCTTCGAATGATATAAATTAATTTGAAACCGATTTCCTCTGATGGCTGAAGAGGCCCATCTAAATCAGAAGGACCATCTGGATATGTCACAGCTACAATTTTTCATGGAAAGATACTAACTGATGCTCTGCTCTCATGCTCACACTTTTTTCTGGTGCTGTAGATTTACTTTCTCATCATAAATTTTCATGCCAACCCAGAATTTGCAGCTCCACATGTTCCTATTGTTTGCCAGAGTTTCCCACTCTTCCCATTAATGTCAAAGTCTGTCAAGTCATGATTGCAAATAGCCTTATATTTGAGCTTTGGGCAGCCCATTTTTTTCTCTTAGTGTTGGCTACCTCCTTGGAATGTATCCATCTTCCTTAAGCCAGTACAGCAGTCCCTCACTTGATTGCTGTCTGTCTCACATACACACTCAAAATTTTACTGTCTTTGCTTGGACGAAGGCATCTCCATCACTATTCTCATTTTGCCTGGATGCTATATACATATAAACGATATTCTTTTTTGCTGGAATAGGCCCATGTCTCACTACCATACAACACAGAATGGAACTAAAAGCACAGGCCTGGTAGATAACTCTTTGTCTTGTGGTATGGTTTGACATTACTGTAGGCATACTTTGAAGTCTGCCCAACGTGGTGGCTATTTTCCTAATAGGAGACTTCAGGCACTGTTTAAGTGACAAATGACAGACATTCTGGATCTGAAATAGAAGAATTCATTAGCTACCTCAAAATAACTATTCTGTAGGGTTATCATATGACATTTTGTCCTTTGTACTGCTTACGAAGGAGAACATGGAAACCCACTTGTGAAAGATAGTCCATAAGGTTTGTTCATAGACTTTGACTGCAGAACCATCCATGGGTAGAAGCAACTTGACACAGATGGGTTAAATTTTGATCTTCAGGTAGCACAGCTTGCAGTCATACTGATTGCAAAAACAGATCTCCCTAGGTCATAAGCACTGAGGGGGGGAAATGCCAAAAAGAGCTGACATTGGATGTGGATGTTATCCTTGCCCTTCCCTGTATCTTACCTTTGATATCAGCCTGGCTCACCTTTGGAACTGGAGCCTAGCTGAAAGAAAAATGCTTTAAGCACAGGTCAAGAGTATGGTAAGTTATGGAAAGGGGCAGGGCTTAGTTTCCTTTATCCACATTATATAAAATAGATTGCCTGCTCTGCTTTAGATATGAACTTGTAGAGTCACACATGTGGGTTCCATATTGTATATTACAAGTCATACATGTAGATTCTATATTACAAGTAAGAACCCACATCCCTTCCCCCACTTTGAATCCTTCCCTCTTCCCCCTTCTCTAACAATCTTCCACCTTTCTCACCCCTTCCCCTTCTATGTCAATCTTACCCTTCTCTCTGTCTCTTTGACCCCTTATCTGTAAACCTACCCTCAATCTCTTTTACCCCTCTTCTCCATCAATTTCCCCTTCCCCTTTTTCTGTCAACCTACCCCCTACTTCTCCCCTTCCCTTATCTATCAACTTTACTCCCATCTTTTGCCCCACCCCTTCTCCATCAATCTACCCCTGTCCTTATCTGTTAACCTATCTATCATCACTTTTGCCACCTACCCCTTCTCCATCAATCTACATCTCCCCTTATCTGTTAACCTACCCCATCTCTTCCCCCCTCCGGCTGTGTTAATTCAGTCCCGTTAAGCAAGATGCCTCTATTTTTCTATTGGTTCTCACCCCAAAGGGTATACAACTGTCAGCAGAGTCAGCAGGAAAAAGCAGACTCCAAAGTGTTACTGAACAAATTAAATGGTTTATTGAAAAGCATTACTGAATAATGCACTACAAAAGCAAATTACAAGCTGAATTAGATGTATGATACAGGAATACATTGAAAAGGCATGGCTACAGAATCAACGATAAGATGCAGATGGTTACAGGAAACACTATAAGCAGATAAATAGGCAGTGCTGAAGCATGAGCAAATAAAGTATTCTGAACATGTTTTACACCAGTAGGGGATTGTCATAAACCCAGACTTGGGTCCCCCTGAATCACCACCCAGTTGGCAAGCAAGCAGTGCTCAGATCTGTGGGTCTCTGTGGTTAAGTGCACAGAAGAAACCAAACCCTTGAAAAAATATATAAAGGGTTATTGAATTATTTTCAAAAAGGAATATCACTAGGCAACACTACAAATATCAAGAAAATAATGAAGGCTAACTCTATTAATACTTTGGAACCTGGCATTAGATGGCACAAGAAAGGGGACCCGCGAAAATCGCGGGGGGGAGGAGCGGGGGAGCTCCACACAGAGCAGGGGAGGAGGAGGAGGCAGGTAAGCTTCCCCCCCATCCCGTCGGTTCCCCCATCTCCTCCACCCCCCCTCAACTACCACCCCCCAGCTCGCCGCCCCCTAGTCTCTCTCCCCCGTTCTCTCTCTTCCCCCCAGTCTCTCTCTCTCTCCCCCCAGTCTCTCTCCCCCCGTTCTCTCTCTTC
>NW_015174896.1:127958-166355 GCF_001447785.1 Gekko japonicus | reverse complement strand
CCACCCCCAACCCCCCCAGACAC
Organism: Gekko japonicus; assembly: GCF_001447785.1. Classification (NCBI taxonomy): domain Eukaryota; kingdom Metazoa; phylum Chordata; class Lepidosauria; order Squamata; family Gekkonidae; genus Gekko; species Gekko japonicus. The sequence continues at coordinate 166,332 of NW_015174896.1, read as the reverse complement.
TCTCAGGCAGCTAGCTGGATGGAACCCTCTAGAAGTTGATGACATTCTCTCCTGACTCCCCCCCCATCTAGTTACTGAACTGAGTGCAGGTTTCTGTAGCTTGCTAATTACCATATTCTTGAATCTAACCTTGAAAGAAATAGGGATGGTGTCTGTAAGGAGGCCTGATTATGGACACCTGCAAACTGGAGCAGACCTAGGGTTGCCAAGTGCAACTTACCTTATAGTGGGGGAGTCCCGGGCCCCGTCTTGGAGGTCTTTGGCGTGTGCCGCAATGACGCCACCCAGAAGTGATGTCATCACGTCAGTCACGTTGGGGGCGGGACCACTATGATTCGAGGGGAAACCATAGAGTTTTCCCTCGAATCATAGAGTGTTCCCCACAACATGCCCGGGATTTTGGGGGTGGGGTTCCCCCCGGTGGCCCAATCCAGACTGGCGGGTAACGGGACCATCGAGCGGGGGTTTACCCGCCCCCCAGGGGGACTTGGCAAGCCTAAGCAGACCTGCTAATATTCACATTAACCCTTGAGTGAAATTAGGGTGCTTTGCCTCACAGGGACACACTAGATAGTGGAGAACCACAAACCTTGCAAAAATATTTGAAACAAAAGGTTGCAAATATGAGAGCAAACTCAATGCATATTAGTCACTCTAAATGTTAAACTATTGATTGCCAACCTACCACCCTTCTGTCCTAGTTTTAGCTCAGTTTCTTAGAAAGCCAGTTGATGTGGTTTCATAGCTATCTATTTAAGGATCCAAGTAGGTTGAAGAGGCAGGACTCTCACAGGCTTGTGAGCCTCTCAACCCTCAGACTCCTGGGAAGAGGGAGCAGGGGAGGGCAGAGCACAGCAGCTTGGGGTCTGGAGCGACAATACAGGCCGGTCCAGACCCAGAGTCCCTTGATGGTTAGAAAGGAAAACCTTTAAAAATTATACTTCTTCCCTATAGAAAGAATGAAAACTATAGGAATAAAGACCTAAACTCTAAAAATTTAGAGAGAAACTGTTCAAACTAACAAGCAAATGGATCCCAGGGAGTCCAAGTCCCAGAAATAGGCCTCTGAAGGTAACAGGGTTGGATCCACAAGCAAGTGGATCCCAAGATGTTAAAAGCCCACCATCACCTGAGGTGTTTATACCTTTTGCTTGATCAGGGGTTTTATCAGGATGGTTCCCACATACATAGGGTGGAGAAAGAGGTGTGGGCATATAATTTCCCCTCATTAATTGTTTACTTTGGCACCTAAGGGATCTAATGCCCCTCTCTCATAACACCTTTCCAGTATCCCAAAACAATATGCCAGTCCAAGCTCTTCTTATCAGTCACGAGACTGGTCTTCTTGTTTGTCAAAGTTACAGGTGTATTTGTGAGTCTTCATGCTCAGTCAGCAATCAGCAGTTCATTTTGGGCTTTCAGTGCAGATTTTCCAGCTGGGGACCCAAGGAAAGAAACCTCTGTAAAGCATGTTTGTGTTGACAAACTGAGTAAGGGGTTACCTCTGATGGATAGGACATGGTTCTGTACAGGTGGGGAGCAGGCAGCATCAATTCCAACATTGCAGGAGTATGTGGTGTTTCTTCTTCCCAGGATCTGACACACAGGAACAGCTAGCAGAGATATATACTTGTTCCCTCAGTATATTCACATCCCTATAACTCATAGTATCATTGAATGATCAGTGAATGCTTGCAAGCAGTGTTCCCTCTAAGCTGTGGGGTCTTGTGAGCAAAAATTCTACTTTGTGAGCTACTGGCATTAAAGTTGTGAGTGCGCAATTTGGCTACTGCTTAAATTAGTTTGCTCTGGAGCCATTCTTCCTGAGCTAAGACAAAAATGTGTGAGCTGGAGGCTAAAAAACTATGAGCTAGCTCACACTAACTCAGAGGGAACACTGTAAGTCCCAGGTACTGAGTCTTGACAAGCCTTTTCCATATTGCATCTTGTACAGCTGTTGGTCATGTTCAGTTGTTCTTCCATTGTTTCTCTCCCTCAGATGGTTCAGGTCAAGCATTTACAAAGGCCCACACTACTTTCCCCAGATGAGTTCTTGTACCTAAAATTCCTCTAGGGGACCCCATAAGCATGCATGAAAAATAGGCCTGGGAACATGGCTTTTTAGAACATAAGAACATAAGAGAAGCCTGTGTTGGATCAGTCCAATGGCCCATTCAGTCCAACACTCATACAGTGGCCAAAAATACCAGGTGCCACCAGGAGGTCCACTAGTGGTGCCAGGACACTAAAAGCTCTCCCACTGTTGGTGCCCCCCCCCCCCCCCAAGCACCAAGAATACAGAGCATCACTGCCCTGGACCAAGAGTTCCTATCTATACCTTGTGGCTAATAGCCACTGATTCAACTCTGCCCCATATGTTTATCTAATTCCCTCTTGAAGCCATCTATGTTTGTAGCTGCTGCCACCTCTTGTGGCAGTGAATTCCATGTATTAATCACTCTTTGGGTGAAGAAGTACTTCCTTTTACCTGTTCTAACCCGACTCTTCAGCAATATCATTGAGTGCCCACAAGTTCATGTATTGTGAGAAAGGGAGAAAAGTACTTCTTTCTCTACCTGCTCTATCCCATGCATAATCTTGTAAACCTCGATCATGTAACCCCTCAGTTGTCATTTCTCCAAGCTAAAGAGCCCCAAGCACTTTAATCTTTCTTCATAGGGAAAGTGTCCCAGCGCTTTTACCATTCTAGTTGCCCTTTTCTGCACTATTTGTTGACCTCTTAGCAGTTGACCTCTTAGCAGTTAAGGCTGCTATCTTGCGCCTGTGCAGATAGATAGCCTAAACAATCCTTGTTGCTCGACCAGCATTGACATCAACGATTCCTGAGCATGGGAACTTCAGCCTGGGAATGGAACCAAGCACTTGAAAAAGCCATTTTGTTCAAAGATTGAGAGTGTAATTGGGCCAAAAAGGTACCAGATTAACATTCTTCATCAATCTACCTCTCTCCATTTCTGTCAACACCCCCCCATCTCTTTTGCTCCCACACCTTCTCTGTCAACCTACACCCCTGCTTCCCTTCTGTTCAGGGCTACCAGGTCTCCTTGACTTGCCAGCAGGGGCATCTGGGGGACATTCTAGGGGTGGGTGGGACATCACACGATGTCCCCGATGTGATGACATCATGCAGATATGACAACATCACGTTGGGGATGTCATGTGGTGATACTGCATTTTGGGTAAAACTCTATGGGGGTTTTGCCCTAAAACCATAGAGTTTTGCCCAAAAAGCAGAGTGTTGCCATGTGACATCCTGACACAATGATATCACTTCTGTGTAACATCACATCAGGGATGGTGCCATACAACATCCGTGTTTGGGGGTGGGGCTTCCCCCCACCAGCCAACTGACTGGCAGTGGGCAAAAGCCCCCAAAATTGGGGAACCCCCCACCCAGACCAGGGGTCTGGCAACCCTACCTCTCTTTCTCCCCTCCTCTTATCTGCCAACCTACCCCTTCTCTCCCTTTTGCCACACCCCTTTTTGATCAATCTACCCTTAGTCTTCTCTGTCAGCCTACCCATCTAATTACCCCTCTCTTTCTTCCTCTCCCCTTATCTGTAGACCTATCAATCTATCAAACTCTCTTCCCCCATCTTACTTTACCAGCTGTGGCAGCTGCGGTATCAGGAAGAAGGGGGATATCAGAAGATTCCATACACTGAAAGGATATGTGCATGCTTCCTCGGTGAGGTGGAAACATTGGAACTTATTTTTATTCATTGTCCCTTTCATAAGGAAGTCAGGGACAAGACAATCCTCCCTATTCTGGAACAGTCCATGCTTATATTGGATAGAATAGCCTTGAAGAAATTACTGCTTGATGAAATACCAGCAGTCACTAGAGTGACAGCTAGGTTCTGTGCCCAGGTGCTTAAACAGAAGAATAGTTTAAACAGGAGCTTTGCTTTCTGATTTTGAGGAGCCAATATATTAATGACCATATGTATACAATTTTATTAATATATATTATTGTTGGACTAGTTCAATTATAAACTGGATGTACATTTTAATAGTATATGGCAGATTCATATTGTATCCTATTTTTGTACTCTGTTGTATCCTATTGTATTGTATCCTATTTTTAATCTGGTCTATGACTGTTCTAACAATAAAACAAACCATGCCTGGAAGGGCTCTCCTGTTGCCAAACCAGGTGCAACTCCAGGCCCAGCCATAGCATTGTCTGGGAGCTGCTGTTGTCCCAGAGAGGCTCCTGGAGGCCACTGCCAATGTGGCCAGGCCCAGAGAAGCTCCTGGGCACCAACAACAATGTGGGAGGGCCTGGACAGGCTCCTGAGTGCTGGCCTCCAGTGCATGGAGAAGCTCCTAGTAGCCACTCTCAGATGACGACAACAACGTGGCTGGGCCTGCAGAGGCTGCCAGGTGCCACCGCCAATACAGCCAGGCCTGGAAAGGCTGCTGGGTGCCATCACTGACACAGCCAGGCCCAGAAAGGCTCCCGGGTTCTGATCCCCTGATGTATTCTTTAAGGATGTCAGATTCCCCCCCCCACCAAAAAAAAAACCTGGGGTGCTCCCCAAAGACATCTGTTTAGAAACAGAAACATCTGTTTAGAACCAGTGTGCCCCTGATCCACAGATTTAGATATCTGCAGATGGAGGCCACACTTGAGAAATATTATATAGATTTGTGTCTACTTCCTGCATTCTTTGGTTGCCAAACATCAGCCTCTGCCAGTTCTGCAAAGAACAATTTTAAACCCCGTAAAATAGGACCTTTTCTCTTCTGCTTGAAATTTGGCAAGAAGAATCCTTTGGATGAGAGGCAAAATCCTTGACACTTTTGTCCCAATGGGACAAAGGGGAAATTACAGCCAGAACAAATAGAAATTAGTAACAAATATAAAAAAGAAAACAAATGCAAGGAATAATGATAATACAGAAAAAGAGAAAATAATGCATACCAAAAATATGAACATCCCTACTGACGCCTCTGAAGTTGATTAGTACAAGAGAAATTAATGAGTTTATTGGGTAAAACAAGCATTGTAAAGTCCAGATTATGTCAACATCTTTAAGTCATGGCAGGGTGCAGATTAAATTTAAGACACCACTTTTGTTCTGTAATGCTCAGGCAACCATGTCCACTATGCTAGGCAAACAATTTTACTTTCTATTTCCTTCCAAAGAGACAGTGAACTAAAAGTAGCATTCATAAGGGTGTGTCTAGGACAGATATCCAGAAATCCTGGCGAAGGGGAGGAAAAAACCTCTTTATCTTTGAGGAAAAGATGATTAGATTCAGGTACTCGCATATTTATTGTCTTTATTGATTGATTGAAGGATTGTCATAAAGTCACAGCTGTCAAGGAAGGAGATATTCAGAGGTTTGTCATCGCTTGCCACTGTATAGCAACATTGGTACTCCTTGGTGGCCTTCTATCAGAGTACTAAACAGGGCTGACCCTGCTTAGGTTCCAAGATCTCATGAGAGGGCTAGCCTGGTCCATCCAGTTCAGAGCAAACAGGTTTAGGATTGATATGTAAAAAAAGTCCTCTTTTATATACTTTTATATACTTCCACAATCTGACAAGATGTCCCATCCGGGCCGGTCCCCCATCCTGGTCAGGGCTTTCAATGTCTATGCAGCATGGTAATCATTCAAATTCTTGAAAACGGAATGGAATAGATAATCTGAATAAATAATTTAAAGGCAAAAAAAACAGAATCCAACTGATGGGACCTTGACCAATCAGGAAAAATATAAATTCTTATGCAAACTATTAAAAACTTCCTGAAAGAGGAACATAACATTCTCTGCTTGTGTACACATGAAGAAACTCATTCAACAGCTTTTATGAAGAAGCTATTTTGGCATTGACCAAAACCATCATCCTTATTTTTAAAAGAAAAGGAAAAAAAAAACTGTTGGGCTTTTGAAATTATAAGTTACATTGCCTGTCTAAAAGGAGTTTCCTTGTAAAGAAAAACAAAGAAAATTATAAGCCTGGGTCCAGTAAGACTATTTATTGTTGTTTATGTCTGCAGTGAGCCCAGAGGCAGCACAGTGCCCTGCTTCATTTTCTAAAGAAAATATTTGCAAATATGGTCCTATTTTTGTTAATAGACGATTGTTCAGGTTTTACCCAAAGGTAACTTCTGCAAAAGCCTCATGGCTTTAAATAACTTCTTTAAAATGTCTGCATCGGTGGAGTGAAGTCAAAAGGGGGCGAGAAAGAAAGAAATGTCTTTATGCTTGAGCACAGAGGATCCTAAAAATGCACCAAAAGTTTTAGCTAACTACAAATACTTCTGTGGAATTTAGTTTGGGACACTGCCCAGTTGAACACTTTCTCCTAAATCTGTTTAAAAGGAAATGTTAAACACTTGTTAAGTAACAACTTTATTATCATTTTTCCAAATGGTCTCCTGCTATGGTTGCCAACTCCAGGTTGGGAAATTCCTAGAGATTTAGTGGTATAGCCTGAGGAGGGTGGGGTTTGGAAGGGGAGGGAGCTCAGCAGGGAATAATGCTATAAAGTCTGCTCTTCAAAGCAGCCATTTTCTCCAGGGGAATTGATCTATGTAGTCCAGAGATCAATTCCGGGATATCTCCAGGCCCCACCTGGAGACTGGTATCTCTATCTCCTACATAGTCTGCAGCACAGATCTTTTGAAAAAAACAGTTACTACAGTTAAACAGTCAATTTCCACAGAACTAGAATTAACCGAAACACTCATATGTACAACAGTACCACCTATTGGTAGGGATGGTTATATAACCTTTCAACTCCCCCCCCCAATTAAACCCATAGGGTGTGGTCAGACGGGCCATTTAGTCCGCTTTTGGCCCGCCTCAGAAACGGATTTTATCTGCGCGATCACACAGTCAACATCTGCCTCCCGTCCCCAGCTGTCGCTTTCCAGCTCAAAACTGCTTTAACCCAGAGTATTTTGATACCAGTTCCCCAAGTAGTGTTTTTCCCCAAGGACCAAGAAGACAGAGCATCACTTGCCCCAGAGCCCCTAGCTATACCTTGTGGCTAATAGCCACTGATGGACCTCTGCTCCATATGCTTATCTAATTCCCTTTTGAAGCTGTCCATGCTTGTAGCCGCCACCACTTCCTGTGGCAGTGAATTCCATGTGTTAATCACTCTTTGGGTGAAGAAGTACTTCCTTTTATCCGTTCTAACCCGACCGCTCTGCAGTTTCATGGAGTGCCCACGAGTTCTTGTATTGTGAGAAAGGGAGAAAAGTACCTCTTTCTCTACCTGCTCTTTCCCATGCATAATCTTATAAACCTCGATCATGTCACCCCTCAGTCGTCTTTTCTCCTAGCTAAAGAGCCCTAAGCGCTTTAACCTTTCCTCATAGGGAAAGTGTTCCAACCCTTTTATCATTCTAGTTGCCCTTATCATTCTAGTTGCTGGTTCCAGCCGCATTTTTCCCCTGTGTGATCGCGCCTCCGGTATCAGGCCACTTCCGGTTTAAATTCCCTCCCCGCTCGAAAACTGCCCGAGGCTTCCGCTTTTCGCCCACCATTTTTTTAAAAAAAATGTTGGCGGTGTGCGCATAGGCAGAGGGCCGCGGCCACATTATTAAAAGCAATGTTTAAACGGTGCTTAGTTTTAGCCTTTAGACGAGTTTGGGATCCCACGGAGGCCATTTTCGGGGTAAACGTTTAAAGGGAAGTGTTACAGCAGTCGGGTTGAAGAGGAAATTGCTGTTCTGCGCACATGCAAAACTTTTAGTTCTATAGATAGCTGCCTGTGCACATGCCGAAACTGAGGGGGGGGGACAACACCAACACGTGTGGACGGCGGGGAGCGATGTGGCTGCGCAGCGATCCGGAACAAGGAGGTGAGTGTGATCGCAATTCTCCAGATTAAAAAAAATACCCATGGGGCCGGAGCAGTTTAACCCACTCCCAGCACGACGTCTGACCACACCCATAATGTAACAATTAGAAAGGCTCATGATCCGTAAACCAAAAAGGTTTCCGGGTGTGTCTTTCTGTTTGAGTTCTGTATTCATAAGACAATCCAATATCATTGATAACTCAGTCGTGGGGTTCAGGGATCCTTGCTGGGTCCAAAATCTCTCTTACGGGCTGGCTCTTGCCAATAGTGTCATATCTGAGTTCTCCTGGCAATTTATCCTCAAAGAATGGATGCCCTTCAGAAGGAGTAGGGACCTGTAGTGATATATCAACCACTTCTTCCTCTGGGATACCCCACTGAGTGTATTGTTCACCCTTTCCTACCAATTCCCTTTCTTTTCCTTCAGTGAATCTGTATACTAGGTCACAGAGGGGCAAGAGTGACCTTTCTTTATTAGCAAGGATAGGATGCTCAGTTTCTTAAGCATAGCACAAGGCCTCCTCCTAAAAGGTTTAAGTTTTAGATTTGTAGAAGTCACACCTTGTCCCTTTCCTGGATTGCAAAATAGTTCATCTTGTCCCTACCATCCAGGTTTTGATATTCATACTTCTGCCTCATCTGGGCTTCTACTTTTCCAAAAGCTGTGACCAGATCATTAACAGAGGCCTATGCTAAGTCACTCTCCTGTGTAGGTGTTGTATGCTTCATCTTCTTCTTGCCCAAAGAGTTAAAATGTAATCCTACAAGCACTTTCTTGGAATTAAGCCAAATTGAATAGACCTGAGTGACAATCTGAGTAGACCTGTTTAAGTTTGCTCTCTTAGTCACGTAGGAACATGGGCTTACAAAGTCCATAAATAATTTCATAAACTGAGTGCTGGATTGTTGAACGTCTGCTAGTACTATAAGCAAACACAACATATGGAACCTTTTCATCCTGTTACTAGCAGGGTGGGCAAGACATGTCTGTACCTTGGTTATCTGGAGGTGCTGACACAATTTCTGCAGCAACCATTATTCAAAGTCATTCCTGTGATCACTGAAAATACAGTTTGGTGGGCCAGACTTCAACACAACATGCTTCCTGTCACAGTCATAGTTCTTTTATTGTTATGTTGTTGTTTCTTCATCTATTTTAAAACAGTATCACATGCTATCAGTAAATACTAATTCTCTCTTGTCTTGCTGCTGCCTTCTTTTATTAGCAGGTGAGACAAGACTGCACCCATTCTGCAATATATTTTGCTGTACCTGCTAAAATGTCTTATCATAAGTGACTTGCTGATTCACTATCATGTAAACATTCTAGTGCCATTCTCAGTGAGGATGGTGGCATAACAATTTTGTGAACCTCATAAACAAGTCTGAAACAGGATCAATGGATATTTTTCCTGAATTGGACCATCACAGGTTTTTGCAGTGTATCTGCTGATGTACAGCACTCAGTTCATGGTCCTTGTACAGCTCTTGGACAAAGTATTCCCCGGATCAGGCTGCATCCGTTTTTACTTGCTATTTATGTGGCCTAGAGCATCTGCAACCACATTCTGTTTTCCAGTTTTGTGATGACTTGTGAATATATATTCAGAGAGTTTGTGGATCCATCTCCATAGAAGATCTTCTGGATAGTGCTTTGTAAATATCCACTGCAAACCATTATGATCTGTATAAACTATGAATGTTATGCCCAGTACCTATGGTTGATAAGCTTTGAGAGCCTCCACTGTAGCTAAATATTCCCCCCACACTCAGTCAGCAGCCAATCAAATCACACTTGTCACCCTCTATCACTCTTCTGTGTTTCCTTAAATAGAGGCCTCCCCCAGCAGAGGTCAGGCAGCAGCTATTCAAATTCAAATTCACCCAGGCACTCAATCACAGGCAAAACAATGCCCCTTCCACTTCCTCTCAATTACAGGCAATCCCAGTCAAACAGTGCCCGTTCCTCTCCCACACTCAATCAGCCAGGACTCTGCAAGAACTCTAAGTGCTTCCACACACTGCTAAACACAGTTTTCCCACAAAATATCCTTAGCTGAATTCTCTCAGCTGAAAGCAAGTAAAAGAAACCCACTCACCTCTCTCACAGCTCTCTCTCCTGCTCCTGCTCAGAGCTCAGCTGGTCTCTATCACTCTTCTTACATTATGCAGTCAAACTCAACATTTAAAGACACACACACACCAAAACATGGAATCATTACAGAGCGCATGTCACCTGTGACTCAGTATCTTCCTCCAGAGCATAGAGAGTGAGGCCTCATAGTTCAAGCAGAGGCTGTCAGGCTAACCAAGCAGCAAATAAATAGATCTCATCATACTGCAGAAACTTATTCTAAAATATTAACAGGAGTAGTGGCACCTAAAAACCATGCTTCGCTGAGAGCAGCAGCTTTGACCAAAGAGGGGCAAGGCAGTGAGAAAACTGATGATACAGTGGAGAGAATTCAGAAGGTTCATTCCACAGCAAAGTCAATGGCCATTTCTCAGACTTACATATGTCCTTACAAGCAACAATCATGAAATAAATTTAAGGGATGAGGTATTGACTTCACAAATAGAAAGATCTTCAAACAGGAGATCATATAGCTTATCTGTAAAGAGGAGTTTTTTGAAGGCTTGAGGTTTACAGAGTACCAAGACCACACCATTGTCCAAGCAAGGTCTTCGACTCAGGTGTGGTAGAGAGATCTCAGTCCCCAGTCCTCAACATCTAAGCAGTTGGGAGGACAATCACTGGTTACTATAATCAGAATAGGTTACTCCACAGCATTTGCAACGTGACTTGTCATCAATGCTTTCAGAGTTACAAGCTCATCACCTATTCTGCTCGAGGAGGTTGAAAAACTATTATTAAAAGATGCAGTAAAAATTCTCAGATGTTTACCGGCCTATATTTCAGGTATTTTGCAGTTCTTAAAAGAGAAGGAAGTGTGAGACGTATTTTTGATCTGATGGGGTGTTCCGGGTCAGACCGGGACTTCACGGATAAACGGGACGCTGGATTGCCTGAGGGCTTGAGAACAAACGACCCGGCGACTACTCCAGAGACACTCACCCTGCGACCTCCAAGGGGCAGCGTGGGGGACCTGGGGGAGGGTCCGAGGCGGCGGCCGCAGGAGCAAGACATGAGGGCCGGCGGCAGGGCGCGCCCAAAACCTCGGGAGGTGAAGTGGCGGAAGGCGGGAGGAGCAGAGGCGGCGGGGGCGCTCACGGGAGCGGCACACGGCACAGCACATGCCGGAAAGACACGGACGGAACAGAGACAGGGCGGCAACCTCGACTCACGGCGTCTGCACCTTTACAGGGGGAGGAGCCTGGGGGGAGGAGCGGTAAAGGATGAGGGGGTAATAAAAGGAAGCTGGCCATAGCCGATGAAGAGGCGGTGGTAGACTGGCCGGTGCACTGAGAGAGAGACGAATCGTGCCAGAGAGGTGGAGTAACCTCTACTACCTGGAGTGAGAGAAAGGAGCAGGACGGGTGAAGTAACCCGTCAGCTCCTTCGCATCTGAGGCTACTTAAAACCAAGAGCTGCCTTCCTCTTATACTCCTCCTTCCCTCCCAGGCTCGTCTCTTGCCATACGCAGGGGACGTGTCAATATCCGAAAGGAGACGAGACGTCCTGAGGCTTGTCGAGCCGAAGCAACACGGCTACAGGCGGTAGTCCTCCCCTGTCACAAGGGGGAGTTGACAGAGGGGTAAAAGTTTTCATTGTGACAAAGAAATTCAGAGTGATTTCAATTAGGGATGGGCATGAACCAGGAGAATTGAGGTTTGTGGTGATTGATGGGGTCTCATGCACCACGATTCGTGAACCTCCACAAACTTTTGCATTTAATGAACTGGTTCAGGTTTGTGAGGATCGTGCAGCTTCCAAGCCGGGGGTGGGGGGGAGGGAGCCAAAGGCATCTTTGAGATGCAGCCCCCCCACTTCTACCAGCAGGGGAGCCAAAGGCATTGCTGAACCATCTATTAGATTTAAGCCAGTTCAGTGATCCCTTTCGTTCCCCACCCCCACTTCCACAAGGAGGGAGCCAGAAGGCATTTAATGTCATCTGAGTTGACTTGTGTGAGTCGTGCCCCTACCGAGGCATGACATGAGTCAGCTATTAGAAGGCATTTATATGAACATGAGCTGCGGTGGCTCAAGTGGTTAAGACGCTGAACTGCAGGCTGTGGAAGGTCAGTAGTTCAGCAGTTCGAGACCCGAGTTGCCGCATGACGGAGTGAGCTCCCATCTCTAGTTCCAGCTCCTGCCAACCTAGCAGTTCAAAAGCAAGAAATTGCAAGTAGATAAATAGGTACCACTTCGGTGGGAAGGTAACAGCGTTCTGTGCACCTTGGTGTTTAGTCATGCTGGCCACATGACCACGGAAACGTCTTCGGACAGCGCTGGCTCTTCGGCTTTGAAACGGAGATGAGCACCGCAACCCTAGAGTCGGACTCGACTGGCTTTCGAGCAAGGGAAACCTTTACCTTTACCTATGAACCCTTTTACGAACCAAACCACTGCAAAAAAAAACAAAAAAAACCATGGTGGTTTGTGGGCCATGGCGGTTTGTGGGCAGTTCATGAACAGCACGATTGCACAGGGTAAGTGAATGTGTCCCTCCCTACTTGTTGATGTAATACACCAATGAAATATTGTCCGTCACCATCTGAACTGACTTGCCCCTGATGATGGGAGAAAAAGCCTGACTCCTTTGATTATAGCAAGAAGCTCCAATATGTTGATATGCATTTCAGCCTTTCTGTGTGTCCAAGCCTGGCTCATGGAATGTCCCTGGCAATGCACTCCCCATCCACAAAGTGACACATCTGTTGCCAATGTGACCTGAGGTGATGTCTTGCTGAATCTGATCTGATTGTCCTGACTGAGCCACCAAACAAGGGTGTGCCTCACTAACTTTGGTGCATACAGAACACAAGGCTAAATACCTTGTGAGACCAAATTTGTAATGGTCTCACCCCCAATCTCACATAAGGCTATCCACAGGCTGCGTTGCCTGAGTACCACCTCCAACATTCTTAACAGTTTGCTGTTCCTCAACCCCCATAGCCAGTTGGAACACAGAGGTCATTTGCACATGCGGCCTCATTGGCCTTTGCCTCTAACATTCTAAACAGTTTGTTGTTGCTGTTGGGAGTCACTGAACGTGTCCTGAGGTAAAATTGCCAGTCTCCCCGTGGGGCCTGGAGATCACCCAGAAATCAGTGTTCCCCAGCCACAGCAAATCATTTCCCCTACAGAAAATTTCCCAGCTATTACAACTGATCTTCAGATGACCAAGATCAGTTCTCCTGGAGACAATGGCTACTTTGAGCAGTGGACTCTATGGCATTATACCCTGCTGAAGTCCCTCCGCACCCCAAACCCTGCCCTCCCCAGGCTCTACTCCTCAAATCTACAGGTATTTCCCAACCCAGAGTTGGCAACCATGTAATTGGCTATGGTACCACTTTCCAGACCCTTGGAACTCAGAAAACATGGCATAAGATGAGGTGCTTTTCTACCTTAGCTGTGACTGCATGCCCCAAATTAACATAAGCCAGCCTCCAGGCGGCATTTGGAGATCTCCAGCTATTAAAACTGATGTCCAGATGACCCAGATCAGTTCTCTTGGAGACAATGGCTGCTTTGCGCAATGGAATCTATAGCATTATACCCTGCTGAAGTCCCTCTCCACCCCAAACCCTGCCCTCCCCAGGCTCTACCCCTCAAATCTACAGGTATTTCCCAACCCAGAGTTGGCAACCGTGTAATCTGCTTTGGAACCACTTTCCAGACCCTTGAAACCCAGAAGACATGGCACAGGAGGAGGTGATTTTCTACCTTAGCTGCCACTGCATAACACCCCTCTCCCACCCAAAAAAATAAGTCAGAGGTGGAGAGAACCATATCTGTTACCATGAGGCTGTCCTCCCATTCTACCCACTTGGGGCAGCAAAATGACTTGAGACAGCCCTGCCTTACAGCTAAGCAGAAGGAAAGAAATATGGCTTGCCTCCCTCCATTTTCCCCTTCCCTCTGCCACCCCACCAGCCAAAGTCGGGACACTCATCTGGAGATTCCTTCTGGATCTCGTTGTATTTCTTCCCACAACGGGCATTACTCCTAGTACCTTGAATAAAACTTTGTTGGTCTTAAAGGTGCCACTGACCTTGAATTTTGTTCTGTTGCTTCAGGCCAACATGGCTACCCACCTGGTTGTACAACTGTTACTGAAGTTTCCAACAGCAGTCGTGGGATTGCTGTTGATGTTCTCTTATCAGCTGGAAGCTTGTCTTTGCCTGTATACTTTAAAATAAAAATTAACAGTGCCATGATGTTCATGTCCAGAAGTGCAGCTTAGAACAACTGATCCACTAAGTCCAGGGGCAATCCATAGGAGCACAAAAAGTACTATTTAAAAAACCTAAAACTAAAATGACACCATGACCAGTAGCATGTTTTTACTAGCCATCACAGGCAGTGTTCCCTCTAAGCTGAGTTAGTGTGAGCTAGCTCACAGGTTTTTAGCCTCCGGCTCACACATTTTGGTCTTAACTCAGGAAGAATGGCTCCTGAGGAAATTCATTTATGCAGCAGCCAAATCACTTGTTCACAACTTGAATGCCAGTAGCTCACAAAGTAGATTTTTTTTGCTCACAAGACTCCACAGCTTAGAGGGAGCACTGATCACAGGGTAATTCATTTGTGTCCACTGCCATCTCCTGGTCTGAGATGGTAATGCTTATATTTAAAACTGGGAGGAACAATGGTCAAGGGGGGGGGGGGGTCTGTACGAAGAGACATTCAAAAAGAAAATTATTGGAGCCATCCCACTTAAGAAAGCTGGATTTAGATTATCCTATGCATATGGAGTTTATATCATGTTATAGTCCTTAAAGTAAGTGAATTATGCTGTTAAAACATTGCCAGAGGGGTAGCTGTCTGTTAGAACAAAAAGAAAAGAAAAGCCATGTTTACTATGCCTAAGGGTGCTTCTTGCACTAATAAATTATTTTATTGAGATCTTGTTCTGACATACTACTGTTGTGAATGGTTGTTATACTATTGTACTCATTCTGTACTTATTCTAGGGCATGGGTGTCGAACTCATTTGTTATGAGGACCGGATCTGACAGAAATGAGACCTTGTTGGGCCGGGCCATGTGTGTCAAAAAAAAGTAATGCCAGGTAGCAGAGATATAAACTTTATAAAGGACACAAACACAAAGGGTGTTTTTAAAAAATAAATAAAAACATGCTTAAAACATCAGCACTCTTGCAATATTTTGTTTATTTAGCAGTGTCTGATAACTGACACCTCTTGCTCTGAATTATTGCATCAAAATGTCTGTGCTGTTACAATCTTGAGTATGCTGTTCAGGTGTGTATCTGTAAGCTGCAAACCTACAATGACGTACGATGACGGAGCAGCAGCAGAATTGGAAGAAGAAGCAGAAGACAGCCAGTTCCACTGCGGGCCTGATAGAAGCCCTCCAGGGGCCTGATCTGGCCCCCAGGCCACATGTTTGACACCCCTGTTCTGCGGCATTTTAATTATACCTAGAAATGTCACAGACTGAACTTCTTGCATATTGTTGCCTTTTGCCCCCACTGTATGCAATATTTTTCCTGTATATTCCTGTATCTATATTTGCCAGCTAAGGAAAAGATTTCATGCATGTGATTAAGTGGACTCTAGTCTACAGTAAACTTGGAAGCTTTTAAGATTCCACAGGCATTTATTTATTTATTTATTTATTTTTGGCCAAGATACCCTGAACTTTCACAATTCATTTGTGGAGTTATATACAAGAAGCTATATACAAGAAGTTATATAAAAGAAGACCCTGATGCTGGGAAAGATTGAAGGTCAAAGAAGACAGGGACGGCAAAGGATGAGATGGTTAGACAGTGTCATAGATGCAACAAACATGAAGTTGAGCAAACTTCAGAGGACGGCGGAAGACCGGAAGGCCTGGCGTGATCTGGTCCATGGAGTCGCGAAGAGTCGGACTCAACTGTGCGACTGAACAACAACAAAAATACAAGAAGCAGCAAAACAAGTTAGTTGTAAAGTTGATTCAGAACAATAGTTGTGGTGTAAATTTTTTTTAAGTGAGGGCCATTTTTTTAATACTTTCCCTATCATCCTTTTAAAGCATGTAGTAATAAAAGCATTGTTGCTCATAAAGTAGGTGGGAGCAATAATCTATCCACCCCCAGCCTAGCTTGCTGACTTAAACATGCACAAAACTCTCAAACTGCTACCTTTTTACAAATATACATGGGTTCTTATTATGGAGGCTAGTAGTTCTCCTAACTTTTTGAAGTGGGATTCACTACTAAGATTTCTGTATTTTTTAGGATCCACTCACAAAGTACGAGGGTGAGTCACATGAAAACCTTAAAATGACGATAAAATTTTGAAACGCCATGCCATTGTCTGTAAGTTGGCAGTATTTTGACCAGCGACATAAGGAATGTCCTACAGGTGGCTGTTTTGGCTAAATGGTTAATAGGCTAAGGGTGATTGCTAGCCTAAGAACACCTATGTAGGACAGTTTGAGAAGATTCAGAGAGAGAAGAGGAGCTGAGTAATAAGAATCCTGGCTTTTCTTTCTGCATTGAGAACTTCAGCCTTACCAAAAAAAAACCTTGCCCCACAAGCCACAAAATCCTGGCTATGGGCCTGAGGGCCAGTCACATACTTTCAGCCTAATCTACCTCAGGTATCACCCAACTGAGCCATAGTTTTCCTAGGTAGAAGATGGGGAAGGGGGCTGAAGGCAGGGGCAGATAAAGGTAGGTTTGCCATTAGGTGAGAAGGAACCAGAAAAGGGGGGATGTGGGGGCTGCCTTGGAACGGAAAGAGGAAATAGTGGGGGAGGAAGAAATGATGGGTTCCTTATGGCTTCCCACTTTTATATGCTAATGTCTTCCAAGTAAGCTAAGATTTTAAATCCTGCCATGCAGACATTTCTTGGTATTTTTAGTTTTTAGTTTTGTTTAGTTTTAGTTTTCAGCATAAAGGCATTATGGCAACTGCTGCTTTACTAAATGATGATGAGAGGAGAATACTGAGGCCTGGAAACTGATAAATAATTTTACAAATATGCACCCCTTGAAACACTGAGTTCAAACTGTAGCAGAAAAGATGCCTTGAAAGGTATGTTATGAGTTTTCATTAGTAACCATCTTATTATGTGCCATGTCCTGATACAACTAGGCAAAAGAGAGTATGTTTAATTAGACTTTCAGGATATTTTAATTATTTTATTATCAGGAATGAGAACTATATGAGGTCAAATATAATGTATAAATCCCCAAATGACATAATTCAGTAGACAAAGTGACAATAAACTCTTTATGTCTGGACATTTTGTATCATTGGGCATACATGAAGTAAGCAACTGGTGAAGGAGGTCAGTGAAACTTTGGAGACTTTATTGTCCTGAATAAATTCATAGCCTCCAAGCTCTGAGTCTTTAGCAAGAACTGAAAGTGTTTCCTTCAGAGTATCCCACACCTGACCAGACAAACCTGTATGGATGTTAGTTAAGGCACAGTGAGAGAATTATTGTAAGGCACTGGTGATTTTAGCTGAGTTAAGGGCCTGGACATGTCACTGTGGCAACTTGTAGATAGGGAGCACTAATGGTCCAATTTCAGCTGTGTTGTAGATGGCTGGATGTTGGTACAACAGGCATTAGAGATCAGGTGGCACAAGGAGCCAGTAAGATTGTACCTGACCCTATAAACCTTATGACTGTAGCTCACCTTCTCAATCTGCGTGACTCTACATTCAAACACACTGAACAGTTTAAAGACTGATCCAGGTGGGTAGCTGTGTTGATCTGAAGCAATAGAATAAACTTTGAGTCCAGTGGCACCTCTAAGACCAAGGTTTTATTCAAGGTATAAGCTTTCGTGTGCATGTATACTTCCTCAGACAATGAAATGGAACTTGCCAGTCCATACATATAAGGCAGCAGTTGAACAGCAAATTAGCATACAATAAGTGGGGACCCACAAGAAACTTGTGGGACCAGCTATCGATGTTCAAACTCCACGAGAGGGAGGGCAGGACGGGTTGCCTCAGTGCTCAGTTCTCGTGGCCCTTCCTTACATGCCCTGGGAAATGCAGATCGCCACTTTGCCCGTCACTCCCTTTCTGCCCCCACCCCATCACTCTTTCTGCCCCGTCACTCTCCCGGCCTCCCACCTACTTCCCCCCTCCCACAGCAGCAGTGGCAGCATCCCCTCTCCAGGAATCACAACTGATTGCCCAAATACAGAGCTCAGTCCCTCTTAGGGCTGCCAGCTGTGTTGGGAAATTCCTGGAGATTTGGGAGTGGAGCCTAGGGAGGATGAGGTTTGCGCTTGGAAGTGACCTCAAAAGGGTATAATACCATAAACTCCACCCTTCAAAGCAGCCAGTTTCTCTGTGGGATTTGATCTCTATCACCTGGATATCAGTTGTAATTCCAGGAGATCTCCAGCCTTCACTTGTGTTGGAAATACTCTCTGTGTTGCAAGGTCTAATTCAGTCATTATAGGGTTAATCTGTTTACCTTGTATGCTGTTGTTTAGACTGACCCGGAAGGAAACCTTGCACAGAGCCAATGAAAACAAAGCCCGGGAAATCTAAGTCTGTTTACTCACAATCATTGGTTAATGTATTCAGGTGATTTCCTTCTAGGTGTCAAGAAGAAGAAGAATCTCCATTATAGTTGTTGAGAGACCGTGTGGTTTGTCTGCTCTGTAGCTGTAGAGATGTAGCCCTAGGCTTTGTTATTTTGTAGTTTGTCCTGTGTACCCTTCCCTTAAAAATAAAGATTTTTACACAAAAATGCCTCCTCTCCAGTGAAGCAAAGATCCATTGCAAGCTTTGAATATCTGTATTTTTGCCCATTTTTCCAACAACTTGGAGGTTGGCAACATTAGTTCTCCTGGAGGAAATGACTGCTTTGGAGGGTAGAATCTATGGCATTATATCTGTCTGAAGTCCCTCCCTGTCTCAACCTGGGAGTTGGCATCCCTGTCTCCTTCCCACCCAGGAGCCAACCTACCTTTATCTGCCCCTCTATCTTCAGCTTTCCATCTCCTTGCAGCTTCTACTGAGGAAAACTATGGTCTTTCTCCACAGTGGGCACTAAAGCCATTTACATTATTCTTGCCTCCTTTTTATCCACACAACAACCCTATGAGGCAGGCTGAAAGTATGTGACTGGTCCAAAATCACCCAGTGAACTTCCACAGCAAGATGGGGATCTAAACCTGGGTCTCGCAAACCCTACTCTGAAGCTCTAACTATTATACTACACTGACTTTCATAGGATGGCTGTTGTTAAACAGTAGCAAGCAGCCAGGCCTAGTTGAATCATGCAAGTCAGGTGGTATCAAGTTCCCCAGAGGGTGCTGCTAGGCCTAGGTTTGCCAGCCTCCAGGTGGGACCTGGAGATCCCTAGAATTACAGCTGAACTACAGACAACAGATATCTTTCTGCCTGGAGAACATGGGTGGACTCTGTGGCATTATATCCAACTGAAGCCTCTCCCCTCCCCAAACTCTGCACTCCTCAGACTTCACCACAGAATCTCCAGGAATTTCCCAACCTGGAGTGGGCAATCCTAGTCCCAGGCCTGGCCCTAAAATAGGCCTGGAAAGTTCCCTGCCCCTCCTCCTGCTTTTTTAACCCAAAGCTTCTGCTATGTAGCCATTCATACTGCAGAAGGAATCCTCACCAATCCCAGCTCCAGTTCTGCTTTTGCTTCCTTCCCTCTTCCCCCACTCATCATCTCTCTCTGTCTCTCTGGCTGTCAGCCAGTCTGTCTCTCACTGTCAATGCAGCAGGACCTGGAACAGATCCCTGAGGCAGCCATTTCAAAAGGTAATAGGAAGAATTCAATCCTCCCTGAGGTTTTTTTTTAAACGTTTTGGATTTTTCTGCAAACCCACAGAGTCCTCTGAGTCTGTAGAAAACCCTGTTGGGGGAGAGTGTGCCCTCTGCATGCGGAAATAAGTATCCACATGCAGAGGGGACTGTTGAGAATTAGATATATAGTAGATATAAGGAATAAGGTTAAAGACTGTTTACTTTTACTTGACCATCTGCCAGACTATGTATTTACCTCAAGCTTTGACATGCTATCATAGCCTTTACCTTCAAAGGATGTCCAAACTTTCCTATTGGGTGTGGTAGATTTTACTTTTGGCCACTGATGTGAGGGCAGATGGATGCAGTCACTAATTGTACAATTCAGTCCTGTTGAAGCTGTTTATAGCAAGCCATCAGTCTTCGTCAATTGCTCCTGTAATGTAGCTATTCACTATGGAACCTCATCTGTCAATGACGGCTGAACTATTCGGTCCTTTTTATTACCTACAGCTGTTGAGCTGCTGTGTCCTATTTGAGCCTAATGTTGGCTCACCAGTGTTCAAATTGCTGCTCTGTCCTAACTCAGAGAAAAGTATTTTGTGGTGCTGCCACTTACTACAGACCTAGAAAAGTTCATTTATTCATGATTCCAAGGGCAAAGGACAGCTTTTGTTCATTGCTGTGGTACACCAATGACATCACAACATGGCTATGCACCTATCTTAATTTCCCTGAATTTGGCCATGGGGTTCCTTTGGATGTACCATTTGCACAGTCATTTGATCTCATAGTGAGCAGATGTCAAATAGCAATAATCTAAAATGATCAGCTGCATGTCAGTAGGTAATAATTTAAAATGATTAGTTGCAGAGGTTCAGGAGAACCTAATTTATGTACATTAAAAGAATCCATATTCTACTATCCATGGATATAGGGTGGGAATTTTTATATTGTTTTTAGTTATAAGAATTTGTTGAGCTTTGAAAATGGAAAGAAAACTGGACAATCTTCATTGTGGTCTCTGTGCACCACACCCATGGGATCTGGTGCGCCTTTGCCGATTCGATCGGTGTTGTAAAAAGCTCACAATGAGATTTTCGTGCTGCTATCTATTTTATCCATTTGTTCGACTTTTATCCCACCCTCCCGCCTAGGCGGCTCAGGGCGGCTTACAACATCAATAAAACCACTATACATAAAAACACGAACAATTCATATAAACAGTTTAACTATAAATACAATAAATATAAATAAAACAGCTCAATATATATTCTATCTGACTTCTACCACAGTGTAATCACTACCATTTACATGCCTTAGCGGGTCAGCAAGGCTCAGCTGGCATGACATCAGTCTCACCGATATGCCTGGTGGAAAAGCTCCGTCTTCACGCCCCTGCAAAATTGCTGGAGATCTTGCAGGGCCTGGATCTCACTAGGGAGCTCATTCCAATATACTGGTGCAGCCAAGGAAAATGCCCTGGAACTAGTTGTTGTCAGCCTGGTCTCTTTAGGGCCAGGAAGGGTCAGGAGGTGTTGTGTCTCAGATCGCAGTGCTTTCTTTGGGTGACATGCGGGGAAAGGCGGTCCCTCAGGTAGACAGGTCCCTGACCATATAGGGCTTTAAAGGTCAAAACCAGCACCTTGAAGCAGATCCGGAATGCTATTGGCAGCCAGTGCAGCAACTTTAGCACAGGCTGGATGTTCTCCCGCATAGGGAGACCCATCAACAGCCTGGGCTGCTGCATTTTACACCAGCTGCAGCTTTCGGAGTTGCCCCAAGGGCAGCCCCATGTAGAGAGCATTACGGTAGTCCAACCTCGAGGTGATCATAGTGTGGATCACTGACGCCAGATCTTTGCGTTCGAGGAAAGGAACCAACTGCCTGATCAGCCGAAGGTGGTAAGAGGCTGCCTTGGCGGTGGCTGCTACCTGGGCCTCGATTGTTGAACCGCTCCAATTCAGGCACAGGACCTCCGTCTTCGTTGGATTCAGTTTCAATCGACTCAGTCTCAGCCATCCCGCCACGTCCTGAAGTGCTCGGTCCAGGTCTTCCAGGGTAGAGCCCGCCTGGCTGCCCAACAACAGATAGAGCTGGGTGTCATCCACATATTGGTGACAACCCAGCCCATGCCTCCGGGCAATCTGGGCAAGGGGGCGCATATACATGTTGAATAGCATCGGGGAGAATACTGCCCCTTGAGGCACCCCACAAATTAGTGGGTGCCTTTGGGACAGCTGCTCCCCAAGAGCCACCCTTTATCCCCGACCCTGGAGAAAGGAGACAAGCCATTGTAAGACAAGCCCCTGAATCCCCACATCGGTGAGGCGGTGGGCGAGCAGCTGATGATCGACCATGTCAAACGCTGCTGACAGGTCTAGCAACAGCAGCACCGCCATCCCACCCCAATCCAGATGACTCCGGAGGTTATCCATGAGGGTGACCAGTGCTGTCTCCGTCGTGTGACCCGGGCGGAAGCCGGACTGGTAGGGATCAAGCGTGGAAGTGTCATCCAGGAAGCTCTGCAACTGTATCACCACCGCCCTCTCTATTAATTTGCCCAAATAGGGCAAATTGGAAACCAGCCAATAGTTGGCCAGATCGGTCGGATCCAGGAGAGGGCGGACCATCACTTCCTCTAGAGCCCCCGGGAACAGCCCCTCAGAGAGGGACTTGTTGATAATATCCCTGAGGGCTCCTCGAAACCCCTCGTGGCCAGCTTTAATTAGCCATGAGGGGCACGGGTCAAGGCTGCATGTGGTTGGGCGTACCGTTGAGATCAACCTGCCAACTTCCTCAAGGCTGAGTCGATCGAAATAATCCAGAATGGGACCAGAAGACGCGCATGGAGCCTCGAGTTCACTCACTGTCTCAAGTGTGGCCGGCAGGTCGTGGCGGAGCAACAAGACTTTATCTGTAAAATAGCTCGCAAAAGCCTCACAGCCTTTGTCCAATTCCCTAACATTTGGCCTGCCCTGTGGCAGAGCTGTCAAAGACCGAATCGTTCTATACAATTGGGCTGGGTGTGAGCTTGCAGATGCAATCGTGGCTGCAGAGAACGCCTTCTTCGCATCCTTGACTGCCATCTCATATGACCTCATAAACATCCTATAGGATGCTCTTGTAGCCTCGTCGTGAACACGCCACCACTGTCTCTCTAGCCGTCTGAGCCTGCACTTCATCAGCCCCAGCCATGCACAGGAACCCCACCACGCATGCCCAGAGGGGTGGGGCACAAACATCCCACCAGTTCTCTTCTGACTGCCGCGCTGTTAACAGCTCATCTGCCGGTCGGTGCTTCTTCGATTACCTCACAGCTCCTCCTAAACAACTTTTGCCTTCCCCTTTTCCTTATTTCCCCTTCATATCTTTTTGTAGTGTTTTTTTAAAAGGAGTTAGGGAGAATCCTTTTCCGTTTTTCGTTGGCTACTCCTAATGTGGGGACTGTGCAAGGTTTTCTTTTCTCCCCCCCCCCATTTTTAGAATGAAACCTCTTGATCTAACCCAACCCATCAAGGATAACCACATTTTACAGAAACCATCATATGCTTCAAAAATCACAGTTAAATGTAATATCTCAATTTTTCAGCTGGTTGCACATAAAAAATATAGCTGTTCCCATAACAACACTATATCTCTGTTTCCAGTTACATATATCCTGCTTAGATCCTGCCAGCTTCCAGAAGCAGAATTTGATGTTTCCTTTATTTTTCATCTTCTGGTAAAGGCTATCCTATTAAATACTAAGGGGCAATTAGAGGTGGAGTTATAATTCCCAGTAGTTCAAAGACAGCTTTACAATATAGATTTGCCTTCAGAATTCCATCCTGTAAATATTTATTTTAAATGTAACCACAACCAGATGGAAAAATTTCTATGGTGTGCACATAATCAAAGAGATCTGCCTTACACAGCACAACTCACAGGCTGGTTTCTTTTTTCAGTTTGTGGTTTCACTCTGTATGTCAATTTGTTTTTTGCAATGGAAATTTTATGGCTGTTTTCATAGTTAAGTGTGAGGGTTAGTATGTTCAGTAGTTAGAGCTTTGGACTGGGACCAAGGTTCAGAATTAACTCAGTCATGAATTGTATAGTTATTTGGGAAGCCAACTTTTTCTCAGCCTTGGACCCTTCACCTGAAAAAGGGAAATATACACAACGTATTTATTTACTCCATTTATTTACTTTATATATACCCTCACCTTTCTCCCCAATGGAGACATAAAGGAGCTTACATCACCTCCATCATCTCCTCGCTTCCATTTTATCCTCACAACAACCTTGTGAGGTAGGCTAGCCCATATGATGGGCTATACTTTAAAAATGGGTATTTTCTATACTTGATATTATTTTGTTGTATTATATTTTGTGTGAATATTTATTGATGTTGTAAATTACCTTGAGCATGGTCAATAGAAAACTGATTCAATGTTCTAAAAATGATTGAAAGTATTTACTACATGTTGTCTTCATCCATACTAAATTTTAAAATACTAAATAAAACCTTTGTCCATGCTAACACATTATTTAATTTCTTTTCTTAGTTGTTTGTAAAATAAATCCTTTCTCTTCACCTCTGTGAATGTCCTCTCTGCTCAGCTCCCCTGCTGCCATTGTCACTTCCTTCACCCCTATGCTGCTTCTGAGGCAGGCAGAAGCGTTGGTGAACTCAACAAGAACTGCCGTGTTTAATCAGTTCACTTGTTTAAGTTGAAGATCTTTTGAGCCATCAAAAAGTACGCCAAGTTAATCGGACAACATATTTTTATAAACATGCTCGATCATTTTAAAAACTAATTTTTAAAAAACCCTGCAGATGGCAGGCACTATCTCAGAAAGGGCATCCCACCTTCTCTATTGTACTAAATACATCTTCTAAAGGAGTACCTTCTGCAACACACATCTGCCTGATATAAAAAACAAAGTCTGCTGTTTTTCTTCAGAACTGCTGTTCTATTCATGTGCCTATTATGCAGATTTACAGAGGAATCCTAAGCAGAGTTACACCCTTTCAAGGCTATTGAAGTCAGTAGGCTTAGAACGGTGTAGCTCTGCTTAAAATGAGACTGTTAACAAGGTAACTTTAACTTTATATAACTCATTGACTAAGATTTCTTTAATCATTGGGCCATTTTCTGGAAACAATGGATCTCACAAAAATGGTTCAAATATTACAATTTATGGTTTGTTGTTAAATGAATGCCGGGGGGGGGGGTCTTTCCACTTGCCTCCTTCCTTCCCTTGTGCCTTGCAGTCCACTGAGAAACTTGAACTTTCACAACTGTAGCATGCTGTTACACTTAAAACTATGGTTTACTCCCTTTCCTAGAAACCAGTATTCTAAACCCAAGTTTGAAAGGCACTTTCATTAGATTGCCTCAGGGGTGTGTGTGAGAGAGAGAGAGGGGGGGGGGGGAGAGATATCTTTCCTCTTGACATTATCATCTTGACATGGCTGTTGTCATGATGTTTCATCCTGAGCCTGTATTTGATGCCATAGAATGATTAAGCAATGGACCTTAAATAGTTCAGTATTACCTTACTGAGACAGCTCCAAGAAGTTATATCCTCATTCTTAATTGTATGTAAATGACATTGTTATGCTGCACTCCACTGACTGCCTATCTATTGCCTTCAGGTTGGAAATTCCTTGAAGCAAAAATGCCTTGACTTCAGAGAAGGTGGAAGAGGCAGCATATTCATATTGCTCTATTCATAAATCAATACTTCATTTTAGTGATAAAGGACTTATATGAAATATACTGCCTTGGCTTCTAATACAAAAACCAAGATGAATGAAATATATTCCCAAGTATTGTTTATTCAGCTGGAGAAGCGCATTCAAGCCGTTCATTTGAAGTGAATATCAAGGCTGATATAATTTTAGGGAATGAATTAATCAGGATTAAACTTCCTTTTACGTCATGTCAGTAGCAGGAAGGGAGAAAAATTACCCATGAGACCAACATAAATTATTTGACAGAGGTGAGCATTTGATTGGTTATTCTGAGCAATACATTGGTCAAGTCTGTACAACAGACTAGGGCCATCTTCTTAAATGATGGCAAGCATAGTAATTTAACCAGAATTAATCTGTACTTCCAATCATTATAATATTAATATATCATTAAAATTAATTTAATTATTATTTTAATTTTTTAAAATTATTATTGTGTTCAAGTGTTTGCATAAGGTAACATAGGTGTCAGGCTTCCCAGTCAAAACACTCAACAACGTTCCTACAGAAGTTTAAGTTTATTGAGAGTTAGTACTTGAGACACCATGAACTCTTGTGTCAGGAATGGTGGGAGAAAGGGTAGCCTGTACAGTTATACCCCTTTCAAACCAGCCCCCCCGATGCAGTGAATCCAATAGGCAAGCACCACCGGGAAAATCAGATCTGGCAGAGCCGAGCCTTCAAGGACACCAAACAGATAACAGAGCACAGCAGATGAGACGTGGGGGAAGGGAGGGGGAAGAGGAGGAGAGGGAGCCGGGCACCCCCCACATTCCAGACCATGGCAGCATTAGCTGACAATAGGTATATCTATGCTGTTTAATCCTAACACTTGCATTAATTGATCAAGGGTATTCCTGTATTCCTCAGATTCTGGAGAAATCACTCATATAATTGATATCATCCAGCAACAAAGTTTTTATAGGTATGGAGCAGTGTTCCCTCTAAGCTGAGTTAGTGTGAGCTAGCTCACGGTTTCTTAGCCTCCGGCTCACAGATTTTTGTCTTAGCTCAGGAAGGATGGCTCCAGAGCAGGCTAATTGATGCAGCAGCCAAATCGCCTGCTCACAACTTTAATGCTGGTAGCTCACAAAGTGGAATTTTTGCTCACAAGACTCAACAGCTTAGAGGGAACATTGGTATGGAGTACATGGCATGGTCACCAATTAGGGGGACTGATAAATGAATGCCCAATTTGTCAGATCAATTAAAGAGATCCTTTGCCTTTCCAGAATATGAATAAATAATATGCATCACTAACTCAAAATATTCATATAAGTTAGTGATAGACATACTCATTGCTTCTTTTATTTATTTTATTACATGTGCACAAAAATATAGAATAAAATCAATTAAAATGTGGTAGAACTAATGAGGACCAGATACAATTCTTTTAGGGGCCAGACCTTGCCCACTGGCAACCAGTTGAACATCCCTGAACACAACAGCTGCCAAAGACAGTGATGCAGATTGCTTGGCTGGGTTGACTCTCCAGTGTTAAAATGACCAAGACATTTGTGCCATTGCAGGAATAGGTTACGTTGCAGCACACAACTGGAATGGGAGATTTTGTTATATTTTCTATTTTTTGTTTTCTGTTTGGGGGTTGTACTTCTTTTTAAAAAAATTGGAATGGGAGACATACTTTGACAAAAAGAGAAGCATCCTTCTGTGCTGCTATTTTTTTTTTGGGGGGGTGCCATTGAGTCACAGCTGATTTATGGTAACCCCATTTGGTTTTCAAGGCAAGAGATGTTAGATGACACAAGAGATGTACTTTGACAAAGAAATAAGCATTCTTCTGCACTGCTAAGGTTTTTTTGGGGGGGGGGTTGCCATCAAGTCACAGCTGACTTATGGTGACCCCATTGGGTTTTCAAGGCAAGAGATGTTTGCAGGTTGTCATTGCCTGCCTCTGTGTAGTGACCTTGGTATTCCTTGCTGGTCTCCCATCCAAGTACTGACCAAGGCTGACCCTGCTTAGCATCCAAGATCTGATGAGATAGGGCTAGCTTGGGCCATCCTGGTCAAAGCTAAGGTGCACCATCAGAAAGATGAGTAGGAGGGACATTCCCATGTTGGAAAAACTTCCTTGGGTTCTTTTTTGGATTGCAGGGAACCAGATTAGGCTGAAACAGTCTCATGCCTAGTATTGAAAATCAGCATTCCTAAATTATGAAATTTGGCACATATGGTCATGCCATTAGGTTTCATTAGATGACACAATGTCTATAAAACATCTAGACTTCTATACTCATAAACCAGTGGTGGTGTAAAGTGCCCTCAAGTTGTAGCCAACTTATGGTGACCCCATAGACTTGTCAAGGCAAGGGACATTCATAGGTGGTTTGTCATTGCCTGCCTCTGTGCTGCAAGCCTGAACTTTCTTGGTGGTCTCCCATCCAAATATTAACCAGGGTCAACTTTGCTTAGCTTCTGAGATCTGACGAGATCAGGCTAACCTGGGTCATCTATGTCAGGCGTAAACCAGTAAGCCATTCCAAAAGATAGCTGCTCCAGTGACAAACCTGTTAGGTTCACCATTCTTTTACTTTTCAAGTTATAGTCCTTTAATCCTTGGTTTGATTGTATCAAACACCATTTCCTATCATTAACAGGCTATTGCCCCTCTTAAGCATATATTTGATCCCGGCATTCTGAACCATACTTGTTAAATGGTTAGGGTTTTCCCCCCTATTAATGTATATTAGATGTTTTTATTGAATTTGTACCTAATGCTGGTTACTAGTAATGATATTTCACATATTTACAAAAGAGCAAATCTCTCTTCCATCTTTTCTGAACTTGTGTGCTGATACCAACAAGAGATATACTGATGGAAGGATGAAAGGTGGAGGAAAGGTCAAAATCTTTCCAACAAGTGTTGGAAATGTAGAAAACATGAAGGTTCATTTTACCATATGTGGTGGACATGCGAAAAAGCTGTGGACTTTTGGACCAGGGTCCACAGCGAAATGCAAAAGATTCTGAAATGTTCCTTTAAGAAAGCGCCAGAAACTCTGCTCTTAGGACTTAAAATGGAAGAACTGAATATCACAAAAAGGACTCTATTTTGGTATTTGATTACAACGGCGAGACTACTCTATGCACAATGTTGGAAACAAGAAAGAATTCCAGAGTTAGAAGAATGGATACAAAAAACTTTGTTTATGGCAGAGATGGACAAAATTACAAAAAAATTGAATAACAAAGAAGATCAGGAATTCTATGAAGAGTGGAGAGACTTTAAGGTTTACCTAGAAAAGAACTGGGATGTGAAACATAACTTACTATATTTGGAACAATATTGAAGTTAGAATAGGATGTTATCTTAAGTTGTGTTGGAGTGACGAAGGGGGAAGCATTGCGGGAAGCCTGGGGGGGGGAGAGAGTAAATTGGGGATATTGGTATGGGGTTAAAACTGAAATATTAACTTGAACTGATGATATGTCAATATTTTCATGAAAAAACTATTAATCCATTGCCATCTTGTCCCCACCCTCCACTCTACCTGGGAAGAAATCCAGGAAAGAACCAGGGGCCTAGGAGAAGGGACTGTAGGAAGCAGAGCCAATGAAACAGTAGATGAGACAAAGCCCACTGAGACAGAAAAGAGGCTCTGGAGCTGGCACAGCCTTAATGAAATTTTGTTGCCCTAAAGCAACTCATACTTCATACGTTATTAACAAAAGGTCTTTCTCGGCTGATTTCTATTATAGTGAGATCCTGGCTATACTGACTACAATAGGAATGGCACTGCATTCCATGGATCTAGGAGTTCTGTGATCTTCTGTGATGAAGGTTATTTAGAGACAGAGTAAATTAAAACAAATACAAAGATCAGTCCTTATTTGATTTTGCAACCTCCATGGAGGGATTTTTAAAGCAAAACAGACTTTTTAAAGTAGTTCAGCATGAAATGCCCTTTAAAAATAATACTATTTCTCTTTTAGTCCTTACTACAGCATCACTCAACCCAATAAAAAAATTCTATAGAAATGTCATTATATCTTAGCAGGGAAATAAAATGCCCAACATAAGGAGCTTAGGATAATGTGATGAAAAACATCTTGCAGCCTGAATTTTCAGAAGCTAAATAACTCACAGCAAATTCTTGAATGGAGCCAGTTTTTTATAATAAACTTCCTTAATTGTTTGTGCTAGTTACTTTTATGTGGCAACGCACATGTAAATCTACACACTGATTCTTCTTCCACTTAAATCATGCAGGGTTTATTGTATCTGCAGTGTTTTCTATTTAAAGTATTATTTGTAAGCAATTTGGAAACATCACCATTTCCTGAAGTTTCATATTTGTTTATCCACAGATGTCAGAAAATCTTCTGAGATAAGTACTCTCTAGTATTAGTTCAAAGACCCATTTTAGATATAGTAGGTGACTAACGTTTCACATATGAGTTTCAGAATAGTGGAATTTTCTTCTTCTGCTCCCAAGCTTTTAAGAGAACTATCTCCCTTGAAGAAAAGGGGCTGGCTTTATTTAATGTTGGAGTGCAGTCTTGTGCCCATTCATTGATCAAGAGTAGGGGTCCCCACTCCTGTGGAGCCTGTGGGTGCTTTTGGAATAGTAACAACAGGGAGTAGGTACCATCATAACATGTCTGCTACAGGAGACCCATCACAACTAGCTGCCTTTGGGTAGTGGGCTAGAGCTTAAGAACATAAGAAGAGCACTGCTAGATCAGACCAGTAGTCTATCTAGTCCAGCATCCTGTTTCACATAGTGGCCAGATAAATCTGGACAAACACGACCCAATCAGTAAACAAGTATAAAACCAACAGTCGTGAAAGTCTGACCCACAAATCAAACAGTCATTAAGACTTATAAAGAATGCTATCTATGTATTACAATCTGAAGCACTACAACATGATAAACAAATCATAAGAAAATCCTTGAACCAAGGTACATAATCAACGTCATCTCTAGATTATATAACAACGTTTCAGGCTGCAAGATGTTTTTCATCACATTATCCTAAACTCCTTATGTTGGGTTAGGGTTAGGGTTAGATTTGTGGGTCAGACTATCACATAGTGGCCAGCCAGTTACTCTGAAGGGCCAACAACAGGGCATAGAGGCTGAGGCCTTGTGTTGATGTTCTTCTGACACTGATATTCACAGATTTACTACCTCTGAATGTGGTGGTTTCCTTTAGTTACCATGGCTAGTAATCACTGATAGCACTATCCTCCATAAATCCATCTAATCTCCTTTTATCTATGCCTGTAGTCATCACAGTATTCTCTGACAGCTAATTCCATATTTTAATCACTTGTTCTGTAAAGTATTTCCTTTTACAAGCCAAATATCTTCTTATGACGGTAGCAGTTATTTTTGAATGGGTGCTCCCTGCAAACAGAGACATGATGCCTTCTGGGTTCTTCTGAAGAACATCCTGCTCTAGTAAGGTAGAGAAAAGCAAGGACTGGCTCTTTGCTTTGGGAAGAGATGCTTTGTCAAAGAAATAAATGGGACCAGGATAGATATCTAATGAGAACCATGGAGCCCCTGAGTACTATATAAGAGATCATTGTTCTAGAACACAGGTCCCCAACAATGCTCCCTCTAAGGTGTGGAGGCTTGTAAGCAAAACTTCGACTTTGTGAGCTCCTGGCATTAAAGTTGTGAGCGAGCGATTTGGCTATAAGGCACAGCTGTCTCAAGGGTATACAACAAGAATATTGTTGGAAGAGTGTTATGGATTCTTTGAGCCTTGCTTTTATATATAAAGATATTTTAATTATTGATAGCATATATTGGTACGTGTATCTCTTCTGAAATGTTGTAATCAGCCATACTGGCCCACACAAATTCCAAAAATAAATAAATAAATTTAACACTTTTAATTATGGCCAGCTGAAATTTTATAAAACATTGTGCCAATGTTATTGTTGTGTAGATAGAATGGATGCATCGACATCTAAAGGAATTGCACAAACACATTTAGGAGGAAATTCATCTTGATGATTTTCATTAATATTATACATCTTGATTGACACTTGGTGGGATAAAACCAAGGAAGAACAAATACACATGCAATTGGAGTCCTGGAGGGAACAGAGAAAAAAAAATGTAGTGCAGATACCAGATGTTGATCAGCCTACAAGGAAACAAAGCTAGGAGCCAAGACCAATAACAGAGTCGCCTGCAAAGTCAAATAAAAGATTGTTTTGAATCCTTTCTTTTCTTCTTGTTATTGCCATTTGTACCAATCTCTCCTACATGTCTTGGCAAATCCTCTCACCAAAAAAAAAGTTTGTAAAAAAGACATGTTGTCCTAGTGGCTCACATCACCTTCCTTAACCCCAAAAGAAGATAATGCTAAGGCTGTACTACTTTCTGGAAAGCACATTTTTCATGTTGTGTGTGTTTTTTTAAACGTCTGGCGGGGAGGGGGTGTGACAGTATTGATCTCAGTATCCTTGAAGCCCATTGTTCTTTCTGGAGTAGGACAATCTCAGGATAGGTATGAGACAGACAAATTGCTTTCAAGAAATCTTCAGGTTGCATAATTAGAATGCCATGGCTTGCATTTACCGTGGTATCTACACTCATTTCTTTTGGCAGTGTAATGCTTAGGGTGTCAGACTGGGACTGGAGAGACCCAGTTTTAGGGTTGCCAGATCTGAACGACAAGCTGGCAGGGGACTTACCGGGACGCTCTGGGAGAGGGTAAGGAAGAAGCATGATGTGCCTTCATCACCTGGAAGTGACGTAGGCACGTCGATGATGTCAGTAGCAATGCTCTGTTTTTTGGGCAAAACTCTATGGTTTGAAGCTAATTCTACCATAGAATTTTGACCCAAAACCAGAGTGTCACCCCTCTGTGTCACCGACATGCCAATATAATTTCCAGGTGGCATAGGCACATCACATTTGGGGTGGTACCTCTCCCCCGCCAGCCACCTGGCCAGTGCCGGGGGGGGGATCCCCATGCACTCGGGGGACCTGGCAACCCTACCCAGATTTAAATCTTTACATAAAGTTCACTGGATATTCTTGGGTTAGCCTTTCCCCCTAAATCCAACCCACTTTATGAGGTTGTTCTAAGGATAAAGTGCCTTGAACTCCTCGGATGATGGGTAAATACAAAAATGTTAAAGCAAAGTTGGTCCACTAGGAGGAGGCTGAACAAGTTCTGGGAGCTCTACAAAAATCTGTAAAGCATGTGAAGAAATCTTTCCGAACTTCCAGTTTCTCATATACTCATCCCATATAGTGGGATGAATTTGCACATCATGACCAAAGTATATGAGAAACTGGAAGTTCTGAATTTTGAGTTCAGAGTTTTGAGAAATTAGACAATGGCTCTTAAGAAAGTTTAAGTGGGTTGTGGCAGTAATTCAGAGTTAGCAACTGGTTGCTCACCGACTAAATCCAGTCTTCTGATGAGATCTCCTGCATTCTCATGGCCAGCCTAAATTCCTTCTAATCCTATCTTTTCAAGAAGGAACCTTTGCAAACAGCGGAGAAAGAAGGAAGAGATGACAAAAGAATAATATAGGAAAACAGGCCAAACTAGATATGATGGCATCCTCATGTCTGCCACAAGGACACCACCACTATTTTAAAGTCATTTTAAAATGCCATAAGGGCCTGATGCAGTATGCAGGCTGAGGCACTCTTGTCTCCACCCCCTGCACCTGATCAAGTGCCAGAATAGCCCCTCCATCCCACAGCTGTTTTGCCACTTGAAGAGGCACAGGGAGTGGGAAACAAGAACACCACACTGTAGGCCAGATCCTTGTGGCATTGTTAAATAATTTTTTTAAATTGTGGTGGCCTTGTGGTAGTCATAAGCAGGGGTTTTTTTGTAGAAAAAGCCCAGCAGGAACTCATTAGCATAACAGGCCACACCCAACAGCAGGAACTCATTAGCATAGTAGGCCACACCCTGACAGCACAGCATATTAGCCTATTAGGCCACACCCCCATGTCACCAGAAGTGTTGTCATCCAGCCACACCCACCTTTTGCTTCTTATTCTGTTTACCTTGTCAAAACCCAGGGCTTCTTTTGTAGCAGGAACCCTTTGCATGTTAGACCACACACCCCGATTGTAGCCAATCCTAATGAGTTTCTGCTGTTGGGTGTGCTTGGGTGTGCCCTATTATGATAATGAGTTCCTGCTGGGCATGGCCAACTCAGGAGCTAGCTGGAACTCCGTTCCTGTGCGTTCCTGCCCAAAAATAGCCCTGGTCATAAGGATGCCTTCACATCTATTTTGGCTTTGAAATGGCTGTTTCTGGCAACTAGTTCTGGTGTTAGTTCCATCTATCCATGGATGTCAGTTTCCTTTTCCTTACCAGAAACAACAAGAGGAAGGATCATAAATAAAATGAAAGAAAAGTATACTGTGGCAAAGAGCGAAAAGTTCAGCTGGGTTGAGCCATATTTATCACTTAACTGCTCCTCGAGCAAATTAGTTGCCAGTTGAGAACATAAATTGATACTTAGCAAGCAGGTTTTCATGATCTATCATAATATATCATCTGATCTCAAATTTAATGTACATGTGAATATGCCATTCTATTTTATTTCTATTTAGTTATGTTTTAGTTCTATTTTACTTAAAACTCCCCATCTTTGGTTTTAAAAAATGCATGTATCTCCTAATTCCAATGTTCCACTCATTCCTCCACTTTATGATATCATGTGCTAGTGGCTGTACATATCTTTTTTCTTTCCGTTGCTAAACTGTAATTGTTGCCGGTTAATCTTTTTGTTGGGGCCGCAGTGGCTCAGACGTTAAGACACTGAGCTGCAGACTGGAAGGTCTGTAGTTCGGCAGTTCGAGACCCTGCCACGTGTCGGCGTGCACTCCCGTCTCTGGCCCCAGCTCCTGCCAACCTAGCAGTTCGAAAGCAAGAAATTGCAAGTAGATAAATAGGTACCACTTTGGTGGGAAGGTAACAGCATTCTGTGCACTTTGGTGTGTAGTCATGCCGGCCACATGACCACGGAAATGTCTTCGGACAACACTGGCTCTTTGGCTTGGAAACGGAGATGAGCAATGCCCCCTAGAGTAGGATTCGATTAGCTTTCAAGGAAGGGAAACCTTTACCTTTTTAATCTTTCTGTGCCTTCTTTTTGTACGGTCCAAATATATCTAAATCAGAAGATTCTATGCTAAAATAACTATAAAATTCATACCAAAGATGAAAAAATGTAGTTAATAATTTGATAGGATGATAATGTTCAGACTCAGTCACAGAGAATAATATTTCAACATGTGAAAATGTTCTTGTTGGTTCAGCTGCAGCTGTGGTCAGCTCCACAGAAACCCTCCAAACTTCAAAGCCAAAAGTGGCTTATGAGCATTTTAAATGTGTTTTGGTAGCAATGTGATCTTTCCTATCTGCTGGAAAGGTTTACTCAATATCCTGTCCTTGGTGAGCTCCAAGTCTGTGATGCCTAGAAACCTTCATGCTGTATCTCTGGTTGTGACACTGACACATCTGTGTAAGCAATAAGGAGCAGAGACATCCAAGATAGTGTTTGAAGAAGAAAGTCTGAAATGGCAGATGTTGTGCCACGAGCACAGGAGAAAGCAAGTATCATAGATGAGAGGTAGCAACTGAGAACAAGCTCTAGTTGTTGGAGTCCATTCTATTATCCAGAAGTATCTGATATTCTCCTTTAAAAAGGCCTATTGGGGAGATGGTACCTTTGAAAAGTTGCCTTAGGAAAACATGAAAGAATGGAAAGTAGAAGTGGTATATGATTAGACATCATACCCTGAATATATTTGCCCCTTAGGCATCCAAGGGGTGTCTCGACAGCTTTATTCCTAAGGCCCCATGTAATGGCTTCACAAGTTCCATTTCTAACTAAGAGAAGAGGCAGATATTGTTAAAACTCTGTTCTCCACTTGCTTTGTTTACCTGCCTCATTGAAACAGCTGTCCTCCTGCAGCATGTTTACAATAGTTAGCCCATGTTGCTGAGCAGCAGAAAACAAAACATCATTGTTGCCAATGCTATTAGCAAATTGGAACTAATGTAATGGAAAGGGGAAAAATCAAATCCAAAGGGTTTTAAAAGCAGACAAACAAAAATGTCATCATTGCTATCAATTAATGTATTCTTACCAGCTCGATGCCACAGTAAGAGAAGAACAGCATGAAACAATTGATTTAGAGTGTGTGTTTGGATAAATATGCAACTGCATAAAGTGTGATGCACTGTAATGTGTTAGTATTCAAGAGATTAAATTAATATAACGGAACTAGGAAAGCAAACAATATGGGTAGATAAATTAGCAAATTGTTGAGGGCCTTCTGCTTCAGAGTGAAGTGTGGACTTCTGAGTCTCTTCAGCTGGCCCTCTCTTCCACTCCCTTTTTCATTGCCATTGACCATTCACCTTTTTCTTCAACATTCAACTACGGCTGTCATCTTGGTTCAGGCATGCAATATTGCTGATCTTGGATAATGCCATAAAGCAGGGCTGTCAAACATGTGGCCCGGAGGCCGGATCAGGCCCCCAGAGGGCTTCTATCAGGCCCTCAGTGCAACTGGCTGTCTTCTGCTTCTTCTGCCAGTTCTGCTGCTGCTGCGTCATCATAGGTTTGCAGCTCACAGATACACACCTGAACAGCATACTCAAGATTGCAACAGCACAGACATTTTGATGCAATAATTCAGAGCAAGAGGTGTCAGTTATCAGACACTGTTAAATAATCAGTAATCAGACACTGTTAAATAAACAAAATATTGCAAGAGTGCTTATGTTTTAAGCATGTTTTTATTTTAAGTTTTTAAAAAAGCCCTTTGTGTTTGTGTCCTTTATAAAGTTTATATCTCCGCTACTTGGCATTACATTTTTTGACACACATGGCCCGGCCCAACAAGGTCTCATTTATGTCAGATCCGGCCCTCATAACAAATGAGTTTGACATCTCTGCCATAAAGAGTAAAGGTTTTTTTGCATCATGAACAGATTTCAGCTCCATTGGTCATGGAGATTTTGCTTTAAATAATAGCTGCTGAAGTACTGTAATCCTAAATAAGAAGGAAAAAATGTTTTATGGAAATCAAGAAAACTTATCAAATATGGGACCTTAAGGCATTCCACATAGGGAACAATGCCTTAGTTCTTCCCAATTTTGCTATGCAGCACATTGTTCCCAGGCCCACCCCAAGACTGTTAAGCAAACATGCTTGGGAGTTCCTGCATAAAACCTAGATTCTTAGGTACATGGGAGCTCACTTCAGATTGGAAGCATAGCATGTGGGAGAGAAGGACTTATGCCTTCCTCCCATGCAGGGCTAGCCTAGCCATTAGACAACCTAATTAGACAACAAGCCTCCTGGCCTTGTTGAAGTGCCAGCTCTCTCCACCAGTGCTACCACCACCACCAAATAGCCTGGCTGAGAGTGTGGTGCAGGGTGGAGCTGGAGCTGCCTGGATTGCCACCACTTGCAGCGACTGCTGCTGGAGCCAGTGGGGGAAAGCAGCCATGGAACAAAAGGTGCCGAGGTGAGCCATGGCCATGGTGGCAATAGCAGTGCCCAGCTCACTCCTGCCTCACCTCAGCCCCCACAAGGGGAGTAGGAGGATGTGGCCTTCTTTTGGTATGACGCGAGCATATCTTGTTATTTGTATGTTATAATCATAAGTATGTGTGTGATTTCCTGCTGTTTGGCAACTGAGGCAACTTAATATAATGTCACTGTCATCTGTGTGCTATTGTGGCAGTTACCGGAGAAGGCTGAGTAGAATGAATCTGGGGAAACTGTAATCTAGGCTCAAGGTTCTGCTAAGTTTAGGATTATGTTGTCCTGAAACACTTCAAGGTGTTTTTAAAATTACCCTCACTCACACTAGCATCTCTTTATCTTTAAATCACAAGCCACCCACAATAATGAGAATGTGCCACACATGTTTATGTAGACATGTTGATAGCATGTAAACTGTGTACCCCCACAATCTTCTTATTCAGATGCTATTATTACAAGTGATGCTTGTTTGAGGGAGTGTGGTTTCTGTTTGTCTCTCTTGCTGGGTGTAACTGATTGCAGCTTTTAGCAGTTTTGCCTCGGGCTGACTGCTAGTCCCACCCTCTGCTGGGTGAGCCTTCAATTATATTAGGCTCCTCCTTGCCAGAGGCACAAGCCTTTGGCAAGAGCTAAAGGGCTCTTGCCCTGTGGCTCTTAGCCTGGGAGTCTGGCCTGGGGGCCCCATAGAAGGCTGAGTAGCTCTTAGATTCTATATTTGTTAAGTTAGTTTTTTCTTCTGCAAACCGTTCACAAGTAGCAATGTATATAAAAGCCAATAGCCCATCCAGTCCAACACTGTCACACAGTGGCCAAAAATACCAGGTGCCATCAGGAGGTCCACCAGTGAGGCCAGGACATTAGAAGCCCTCCCACTGTTGCCCCCCCCCCAAGCACCAAGAAGACAAAGCATCACTTGCCCCAGAGTGTGAGTCCCTATCTATACCTTGTGGCTAATAGCCACTGATGGACCTCTGCTCCATATGCTAATCTAATTCCCTCTTGAAGCCGTCCCTGCTTGTAGTCACCACCACCTCCTGTGGCAGTGAATTCCATGTGTTCATCACTCTTTGGGTGAAGAAGGACTTCCTTTTATCTGTTCTAACCCGACTGCTCAGCAATTTCATGGAGTGCCCACAAGGAGTTCTTGTATTGTGAGAAAGGGAGAAAAGTACCTCTTTCTCTCCCTGCTCTATCCCATGCATAATCGTATAAACCTCGATCATGTCACCCCTCGGCTGTCGTTTCTCCAAGCTAAAGAGCCCCAAGCTCTTTAATCTTTCTTCAT
This sequence comes from Gekko japonicus, assembly GCF_001447785.1. Classification (NCBI taxonomy): domain Eukaryota; kingdom Metazoa; phylum Chordata; class Lepidosauria; order Squamata; family Gekkonidae; genus Gekko; species Gekko japonicus. The sequence continues at coordinate 128,053 of NW_015174896.1, read as the reverse complement.
AGGGAAAGTGTTCCAACCCTTTTATCATTCTAGTTGCCCTTTTCTGCACTTTTTCCAAAGCTATAATATCCTTTTTATGGTGTGGTGACCAGAAC